>NW_010367325.1:22452-24169 GCF_000414095.1 Morus notabilis | reverse complement strand
AAATCTCAATGAAATACATTTCAAAAGACTAAGAAAGCATCAAGTGATTATACTCATCATTATTATCTAGTCATTTCATCTCAACAAAACTCACAATTTATTCAAACAACCTAAAAGAAAAGTGAGTAAAAACATGACCAAAAGAGCACAACTCAATGGAGACAAGTCATAATAACCAACTCACAAGTAATACCTAAAATCCACTAAAATCAACCACAAAGTGTCTCACCCCCAAACTCAAAATCAAACAATCATTAAAATTAATAACAAGGGAATAAAAACACGTACCGGGGAGGCAAGACAATCTCGCCTCCTAGTATGGTTGGAGATGATGCATCGGGCAAGATGGCATAAACTCGGGTTAGGGCGGGGCTCTCCTCCATAAATTGCGTCTTTAGGCTCAATTATTCCTATGCCGAGCCAACTCGTCAAAGAGTGGCTTTTGCCCATAGTACATGTCATACAACACAACTTACGGGTCTTGATTCGTTACACCCTCAAGCTTGGTGAGATCTGGCGGTTTTCGGCCAACTCGACTCGGCACCGGCATATGCGCTTGGTTGGCGTGGAAGAACGATGCTCGAGATGGTGGGGGAGTTGCTGGCCACATTGGGTCTTCATAGATGTGATCTTTCTCAACTGGGGGTGGCACGACAATGGGGATTGAGACTCATTGACATCTTCTTGAAATTCTTCACTAACCAATTCTTGAGTCTCCTCCTCTCTCAAAGAGTCATCTTCAAATAACTCCCAATCCTCCTCTCATGTTTCTCTATTCATGGCGTTAGTAGATTCATCTAGATGTAGCTTCAACCTAAACAACTCCGCTAGATTTGTCTTTATTTCCTCATGAAGTTGGTTGAGCACCTTCATCCTCTCTAACTTCTCTATGCGGAGTCTTGTCTCCTCTGAAAATTTGGCGACAAGGTCTTCAAGTGAGGTCGAAGACTCCACTTGGTGATGGGGGGTGTCAAGCCATGGCTCTGAAATGTTGGAGCTATCCTAAAAACCGTGGTGGTTTGTTGAATACCTCCCATACCGATAGTTAACATCGGCCATGTCTTCCAACCACCAATAAGCTTCATCCGCGGATAGTTGGTGAAAAGAGGTGGTACCATTTCCTCTTTCCACCCACATTCTTGTTGCGGCATCTAACCTGTCGAGGAAGATTTGTAGTTGCATCTCCCTCGGGAAACCATGGTCGGAAAACTGAATGAGCTGCTCCTTGTATCTCTCCCAAGCACTAAAAAATGGCTCGGAGTCTCGTTGAACAAATCTTAAGAGGACTTGTCAATCAACCATCTCCAAGTACCTCGTAACACAAAAGAAAACAAAAGATTAAAAATGAGAAATAAAAGCCTACATTAAAATCAAGTTATGTACTCACAGTATTAACAACAATTTAAAACGTCAATCCCCGGCAACGGTGCCAAAAACATGATGCGAAATTTTTTTGTGTATAATAAATTTCTGCTAGCGTACGGTGTCAAGTTTTGAGTATAAGGTGAATGAGTATCGTTTCCACAGGGATTGGGTTTAGAATTCTGTTAAGTACTGCGATTATTGTAACTTAACTTTATCTAGGCAACCTAATAAGATGATGATTCAGAACTAAAACAAAATAAATATAAGAAAATAAAAATAAAGTATCTATACACAAATGGTCTAGGGACTTGATTTCACTTTATTATTCCTATGTTCATCCTATTATGTAATC
>NW_010367325.1:4904-22391 GCF_000414095.1 Morus notabilis | reverse complement strand
AATTGTATTTAAATACCCAAAACAATATCCCTATTCGAAATGAACATTTAAACACAAATTAAGCTTCGCCTTTAGAATTAGAAAATAGGAATATTGATCGCCTCTCGGCCTCACAATGACCTAAATCCTAATTTGATTATCTAACCGTTGATCTCCTCTCGGTCTCACAACAACCTAGACTATGTTTCTCAAATATAGATAAAGAACTCAATCTCTCTCGAGCATCAAATTTGCAATCTAAAAATCATCTAACTCATTGGCCAAATAAATTATAAGCATTAAGCATAGAGAAACATAAATGAATTGAAAACGAAATTAAATTAACAATCAACAAAATATTCAAAACATAGTTCAAATAAAACTACATCAAGTCCTAGATTTAATGTCTAGCTCAACATGGAAAAATAGATGAAAGAAGAGAAAATCCAATATCCATTGAAGAGCTTCCAAGGACCTCCAAGATGAAGGATTTTAGCCTCTTTTTGATGTTTTCTTCACTTTTCCGGGCCCCTTCTCTCAAATGGCAACTCTTTCCTTTTATACTACAACATTTCGGAGCTAGAGTTTCATACGCGCGCTGCAGCCTGCGTGAAAACGCACTGCAGCACGCATTTTTGGAAGAAGGAGCTCACTGTCATGCGCTGAGGCGCGCTGCAGCGCCCATTGGGGCTAATTCTAGGCCCTTTAGGCACGCTACAGCGCCCATTGGGCGCGCTATAGCGCGCGGGTAGGCCTATGAGCTTCTTTAGGTGATATATTGCCTATTTACAGGTGACATATCGCCTATCGTTCTGTTATCTGCACACCAGACTAAGGCAGGTGACATAGCCCCTATAAGAGGCGACATATCGCGTCTGTCGCTGTTTCTTGCACATAGGTTTATTCGATTTCACCCACTCCTGCTATAGGTGGGCTGGAGCACACTTTCTTGCATTCCAAAGCCACCTCTTTTGTGCCTTCAAATCCTCTTTCACCTCCTCATGTCATTGATTCACAAGTTGGGCAAATATTCTTCTTTTCTTCATGCAAAATCACCAAGTTTGCATTTATTTATAATTCCTATAAAAAGCACACAAAAGACATTAAACTAACAAAAATGCTTGAAAACTTACAAATATTCAAGCTTAAAAGTACTTGATTTGTTGTTAAAAATACCCGTCATCACCTACCAGGCGAGAAGTTAAGCTTATACCTCTCCGTATCAAAGCATGTGGTAAGCTCAGTACTGATCAGAGAAGAAGGCATCCAATTACTAGTCTACTACGTAAACAAAAGGCTCTTGGACGTTGAGTCAACATATACCCGGATGGAACAGTTAGCTCTCGCCTTGATGGTGGCCTCAAGGAAGCTTCGGCACTATTTCCAAGCCCACACCATACGAATCCTAATAAACCACCCGCTAAGGCAAGCGTTACAAAAGCCTGAAACATCAGGTCGACTCTTGAAATGGTCGGTAGAGCTGAGTCAATTTGACATCGAATACATACCAAGGGCGGTAATCAAGGGACAAGCACTGGCGGACTTCCTGGCTGAGTTCTCCCATAGACCAGTGTTAGCTGTTGACGGAGAAATTAAGGAACTCAAATGGAAGCTTCACGTGGACGGAGCATCGAATGAAACTGGGTCAAGAGCCGACATCATGCTAATAAGCCCAGAGGATCACAAGATCACCTCGGCAGTACGATTCAAATTCAATGCCTCGAATAATGAAGCAGAGTACGAGGCACTGGTCGCAGGATTACGGTTAACGGGTCATTTAACGATTGAGAGACTCAAAATTTTTAGTGACTCTTAACTAGTGGTTGGGCAGGTAAAAGAGGACTATCAGGCACGGGGAGAAAGAATGGGGGCTTATCTGAGGAAGGTAAAGGAAGTGCTTGCAAAATTCAAGAGCTATGAGATACAACAAGTGCCAAGAGCAGAGAATACAAACGCCGAAGCCTTGGCCAAGCTGGCGTCCTCAAAGGATTCAGATTTAGTAGGGGTCGTCCCCATCAAAGAATTGGAACGGCTGACCATTGATGAGGCGGCAGAAGTCCAGACTATTCAGACAGTCAGGAGCTAGATGACATCCCTCATCTGATATTTGATGAACACAGAGCTGCCCAATGATAGAGATGACGCCAGAAGGATCAGGTATAGAGCCGCCAGATACCTACTATATGATGGTCTGCTATATAGACGAGGCTTCTCAATGCCTTTGTAGCGGTGCCTAGATGATCATGAGGCGCAAGAGGTCCTCAGGAAGATCCATGAAGGAGTGTGTGGTAATTATACGGGGGGATAGTCTCTAGCTCTTAAGGTTTCGAGGTAGGGATACTATTGGCCTGCGCTAAAAAAAGCCTCGTTTCAATACGCTCCACGTTACGATAAGTGCCAACGATATGCCACAATTCCTAGAGTGCCCCCAGAGAACATAACTTCCATTCTTAGCCCATGGCCTTTTGCCAAATGGAAGATCGACCTGATCGGACCTCTATGCCTTGCACCCGGGGGCCTTAAGTTCGCTATCATCGCTGTGGACTATTACACCAAGTGGCCCGAGGTGAAAGCTCTTACTTCAACTACTGAGGCAGCCTGCACCAGCTTTATATGGAACAACATTATATGCAGATTTGGCACTCCGCACTCAATCGTGTCCGACAATGGGAAGCAGTTCGACAATACCGCGACGCGAAGTTTTGTAATGACTTAGGCATACGAAAGGACTTCTCAGCCCCAACACACCCACAGTCTAATGGCCAAGTGGAGGCCATCAATAAAATCCTAAAGTATACCCTGAAGAAAAA
This sequence comes from Morus notabilis, assembly GCF_000414095.1. Classification (NCBI taxonomy): domain Eukaryota; kingdom Viridiplantae; phylum Streptophyta; class Magnoliopsida; order Rosales; family Moraceae; genus Morus; species Morus notabilis. The sequence goes on along the minus strand of NW_010367325.1, from coordinate 19,602 downwards.
GCTTGACGACCTAAAGGGAAAATGGGCCGAAGAACTTTCCAAAGTCATGTGGGCATACAGAACGACGAGTCGAACCACCACGGGTGAAACACCAATCTTTATGGGATACGGAATGGAGGTTGTTCTCCCTGTAGATAACCTTAGCATAAGTAGGCACTTGCGTGATAACATGAAGCAAAGGAAGATTAATCTTCACTTGAGTTAAGTGCTCTAGGATCTCACTTTGGTGTTCCGGCACTTTCCCAGTTGGACGCAGAGCTTGGGGAAAAGGCACCTTTACCAGAACATTCGTCAACTCATCTTTCTCCGGGATAACTTCCTTACTACTCAAAGTGGTGGCACATGTTGACGGTTCTTCCATAATCTTACCACTACGAGTGGTGATGGCATTCACCTCCTTAACATTTTGATTATCATGACATGAGGTTTGTGCCATATGTTGGCCCTTTGGGTTTGACTGAGCTTGTGAAGGGAACTTGCCGCGTTCTTGAACAACCAAAGCTCCAGTCAGCTTCCTGATTTGACTCTTCATCTCTTTACTTTCTTCCACCATTTGCATGAATAGTGACTCAAATTTCTGGTTCGTCTTACTCTGTGCCTCCATGAAAGATTACAAGGTGTTCTCAAGAGAACTCCTTGGCTATTGCGAATTGTATTGAGGTACAGAATATGCCTTTGGTGGTTGCGGCTGTTGCTCAGTTCTCTATTGTCCTCCTGATGGTTGCGCTTGGTTGGAATCTCTCCAACTGAAGTTTGGATGGTTCCTCCAGCCAGGATTGTATGTGTTAGAGAAGGGTTTGTTGTATGTCCCTAAGGCATTGCATTGCCCCTCATAAACCCCCCTTATTTCATTATAAGCAGGACAATCCTTAGCTACATGCTCCACCCCTCCACAAACAAAGCAAGGCTCTTGTATCTCTGCCCTAGCAACCATGTGAATTCCTCTACCTTCTTTGGTTTTGAGGGTCTCAATTTGTCATGTCAAAGACTCAATTTGGGCTTTGAGATTGTCTTCTTCCCTTAGTTGATAGATTCCAGCTAGTCGGGACCAATTGGTGTTGTCAATAGCACTTGGACCAATCCATGTGTGGGCTTTCTCAGCTAACTTGTTAAGATACTCAAAAGCCTCCTCGGGGTCCTTTTGGAGAAATTCACCATTGCACATCATCTCCACAAATTGGCGCTCTCGGATCGTGAGTCCTTCATAGAAATAACTGACGAGGTGCCAACTCTCGTAACCATGGTGAGGACATTGATTTAACAGATCCTTGAACCGTTCCCAAACTTGATACAGAGTTTCATTGTCCTTTTGGGTAAAGGTCGAGATCTGTCGCTTCAGACCATTGGTCTTATGGTCAGGGAAATACTTATTAAAAATGCTGTCATCATTTCTTCCCAAGTTCTAATAAACCTAGGTCGCAGAGAATACAACCAGCTTTTAGCCTTGTCCTTCAAAGAGAAAGGAAAGAATTTCAATCGTACAGAGTCCGCAGCTTCAGTTCGGTTGTGAAAAGTGGCCACCACTTCTTCAAACTCCCTAATATGTACGTATGGATTCCCGCTCTCTAACCCATGAGAGGTCGGCAAGAGTTAGATCATGCCCGGCTTGAAATCCAAATTCGGCATATTAGGGGAAAACATTATGCATGACGGTGTGGCCGTACGTGTAGGGTGGAGATAATCATTCAACGTCTTTTGTTGGACCTCCTCGTTTTGAGCCATCGCGAACGGATTTGCAACTGCTAATGAGGCTGGGGTCGAGGGAGGACTAGACGTGTGGGAAGAAACTTCACTAGGGTTTTCCGGTATTCTTACAAATCTCTCTGATTCATCTCTATAATGATTCATTCACCATATAACGTTTCACTTTTTTCTAATTTTTTTTATTTTTTTTATTTTTTTTCAATTTTTATTTTTATTTTTTTGTAACAAAGAAAACAATAATGTAGAACCGCGAATCGCAACCCCCAAGAGTGCTCCCAGGAAAGATTGGTGGGGCGAAGCCTCCTTAAAAACCAACCTCCTAGAGAGAGCAACGTTCCCAAGAAAGACTGGTGGCGTAGAACGCTAATAGGAACCAGCCTCCTAGACAGAACTCCCTTAGTTCGTACTTTTTAACATTTCCACAAAATGGCTTGAAAAATTTATTAAGTTTTATGATGTATTTTATGAAATGTTAAATGTTAGATATTAGTACCCTAAGTTAATACCATTCTAAAACCTAAGGTTACACAAATTATGAGAAATTAAGAGTCCTAATTTAATGTCTAAATTGATCACCTAAAAGTCACAACCTAAAAATTAAGACTAATTATGAATGAAAAATTAAATAGCAATTCAGGGAAATTAATAAATAAATTAAAACTATGAACTAAGAAACGAAAAAAAAAAATGTGCAAACACTTAACCACTACAAAGGAAACAAACAATATTATTACATAAATCTACAAAACGAAAACTGAAAACAATAGTAAATGAAAAGACAAACTAACAGAAAGCTTTTTTTTTTACAAAAGTAGATAACAGCAACACGTTTTACAACCTAATATGACAAAGCAAAGATCTTTTTTTTTTACTTAATAATTACTAACACACTAAAACACAAAACGCACACACTAAACTACCACTATAAAAAACGACCACTAAATCACACTAAAAGACAAAACCAAAGAAAATGAAACAGAATATACAAATCACAAAAACGTGACAAACAAAAAGACAAATAAATAAAGATTAACTACTTAGCTCTTTGGCTAATTATCTACTGAACAATCTTGTTGATGCACCTCCCCGGCAACGGCGTCAAAATTTGATTACGCCCAAACATGTACAAAACAAGCGGTCAATTGTAGCATAATTAGGACGGTCGATCCCACGAGGAGGCGATGAATAAACAAGAAACAATTAGCAAATAAAAAGCTTTAGGGGATAAATAATAAAGTAAAAATAAAAGAGAATGAAAGTATAGTTGAGAAGTTCAAGTGTAAGAAAAATGTATGAGAAAATTATATAGTTAAAACCGGTAAGGCATCAAGATTCCCCTATATGCTTCGTTCACCCGAATGGATTTTAATTTTTGAGATTACTCAATTGAAAGTTTCACATCCCAAACTAACAATCGAAAAATAAATATTTGAAGAACATGTGAATTAAAATGTATTTGAGTGAGTAAAATTCTTACATTTAGTATTAGTAAAAGTTATCTTATGAGAAATCTAAAAGCGACAATATATCGTTGGCAATATTGCAGTAAAAGACTACTCATAAAATAATACCTACCAATATATAGTATCATGCAACAATCACATAAAAAGAGCTTGACTAGATTTATATAAAAGTTGACAATAGAATATATCAATATGAGAAATTAGAAGAAGATACAAGAAAATTAATCACTCAAATATATAAACTTTGGAGAACAAATGGAGAATCAAAATCCACTCAAGATCACTTCACATATAGGTTTCTCCCTAACCTCACCAAAGAACTCTAGCCTAACTTGCACATAATTCCCATAAAATTCTAAAAGAAAGTATGAGAAAAAGAGCAAGAAAATAAGAGGCAAAATAAAGCGTCGCCTCCTCCAAAGAGAGGAATGCAGACCGGCCTGACGCGCGCATGGAAAAGACTCGCGCAGGGGGATGGGCGGTGCATGCCAAGCGCGCGTGTGTAAGGGGACAGCTGGGTCTCACGCGGAGAGGAAAGAGGGGCTGGCTTACACGTGCGTAATTGGAACTCGCGACTTGGGCTTGGCATGGACGGAACGCGCGCGAAAGTGAGGGAAAATGCGGGGGACGAAGGCAGAGATCGCCACGTGGCGCGGCTGGTGAAGCTCGCGCGGCTTGGCTCGGCTACTCGGCTAGCGGATGGCTGGGCTTGCTGATGGGCTTCATTTTCTTTTTCTTTTAGTTTTGGCCTAAATGTCTTATTTCCCTACAAAACAAATTTAATTAAATTAAATCAAATACTTCCACAAAAAATTAATTCCATGAAAATATTTAATTAAAGCCAAATTTATTTAACAATTATGAACAAATTAACTTCCACAAAATATTGATTCCACAAAAATATTCAATTAAAACTTAATTTATTTAGCAATTATGAACAATTTAGGTGCATTTCCATGCACTTATCAATGACCCTAAGGGGCAAAATAAAGCGTCGCCTCCTCCAAAGAGGAGAAACGATTTAGTTAGCAAATTTTAAGGAATTTGCTGAAACGATGACCCTAAGGGGCAAAATGAAACATCGCCTCCTCCGAGGAGAGATGATTAACTTAACAGAATTTAAATAAACTTAAAAATAAAGGCAATTAGATACATGTAAAAAACAAATATATATATATATATATATATATATGCAATCCATTGTCCGAATAATGAAACAATATTACAAAAAAAAGAAAGTTAGGGATCGGCTCCCAGTACTTTAGGCCTCGTCGCCTTGACCGCCTTGATTGCCCTCACCACCATCAGCTACAGCTTCCCCGACTCCGTCGCTGCCCTCATCGCCCCCACCTTCGGTAGGAGAGCCTTTGTCATTAGAAGGGAGCTCATAGAGGAAGTCCAAGTTGACGCCAGGCAGATGCCTGTTAATCCTAGCCATGATCTATTCACCAATAGACAGCATGTCACTGGCACACATATCATGCAACTCCTCAGAGGTTTTAAAATCCTCGACGGCCTTAGCAGCGACGTCCGCATTATTCCGAGCAAACTCGGTGGAAGCAACAAATTCCTTAACTCCTTCCTCCTTGCCCAGGTCATAGCCCTCCTGCTTACCAAGGTTATACCCCTCCTTTCGGAAGACATCCTTGGACTTGACAGCCTCTTTACGGATGAGTTCATTCTCCTTCCAGGCACGCTCCAGATCTGCTTTCACTTCATCCAGCTGCTTGGAGACGAGGGCAAGCTTCTTTGAAGTCTTCTCCTTACTATCTCTTTCCTTTTTTAGGAGAGCCTTCAAACGTCCCTCAATGCGATCCATTCCCCTACTTCTCTCTTCCACCTTAACCATGTCGATAAAGTTAAGAAGAGAGAGGACAAGGGACTGCCAAGTCAAAAGGAATCTGTTAATAAGAGAGAAAAAGAGAAACAAAAATGCGACATATAGGCGGCAAAGTATACATGGATCTGGAGAGAGATCTGCTGGCGCGTGCGGCCGATCAGAGAAGCCCGAGTCACGCTCTCCCAGTCCTGCTCAAAGAAGGACTCATACAAAGCTTGGAAGATGACAGAAAAGCTCAGGGGCAGACTTAATGCCGCTTTGATCTGGGCCGGAGGAACATCAGCAATAATGAACTGTGGAACTCCTAATATTGGGTCCTCCCTATATTCACTAAATAAAATACTAATTCTTAAAAGTTCACCTAAAGCTAAAGGTGATGTTGGGTAATATGTTCCACTAAGTTTTAGAGTAACTTCATGAAACCTACCTAAAAATTAATACAAAACTTCAGTAATTTGCCAATCATATGCATCTATATGTCCTACTCGTACTTTTGCACACATATAGTTTATTATAGCATCCTTATAGGGGATGCATTGTTGAAGCATTATATAAGTTGAGTTTCATCTTCTAGGCAAATCTAACACTAATTGGTAACTCAATAAAATAGAGTTATTTTACCATTCTTTTGTGCACTTAAATTAGCTATGTTCTTGAGAATTTTTATTTATTTTATATTATTTTTAATCAAGTTAAGTTAACTTAGTGATATTGTCATTTTACTTTCTTTTTATGAAAGTTTATCCTTATCTCGGTTGTGTAGGATAAAAGAGGCGGATTTGAATTTCAAAAAAACAAATAAATAAATAAAAGAGATAAACACAAGATCATGGAGGAGCAAGATGTGTGGCTTCTGAAGCTCTATCCCTTGGTTTTAGGGAATAACAGGGTGGCTGGTAGATTAGGCAAGTGAGATGACGAGGAGTTTACGCAAGAGAAGGGAGGATCAGACGAGGCAAGGGGGCAGCGAACGGTAGGAGGTGCTCGAGACAACGAAAAAAGAAGATTTTTGCACAGATTAATAGGGGGCATTGAAGAGTTGGAGCGCATCATCAGTATTTCTAGAATCAATTTCTTCTTTCATCTCGTTAAAGCTTTTGCAGATGAATCCTTCTATTTTTCGGATGAGTTTTAATAGTTTGGTCATGGGCTAATCTCTTTTGCCTGGAATTGCAATGGAACTCAACATATAGTTTTAGTTATTTTCACGTTTTTTCTCATTCATGATTAATGAAATTCAGTTGTTTATTCTATCTTATCTTTATTGCTTCTAATTGTTTTGCCAACGGTTAGATTGATTCTGGAAAATCTCAATTTGCTTGAAAAAGTTGATTTTGCGTTTAGCCCTGGATAGAATAGCATATGATCTTTTATCAGTCTATCAGAATTGATTAGATTTGTGTGTGAGATAGAAATATACTTCCATGCCATATGCAATCAATTTAGGATTTGTGTTTACTGAATCTATTTTGACTTAATTCTCATAGAAATATAGTGAATAAATTGAAATAGGTATGTTTATGGGGTGTCGAAAGAGTCACTTAAATAAAACTAGGGATCTTGATTAGCAACTGGGTTTTATTAATCAGAATGAGGAAGGGTGAGATTGCTTGAATGAAAGTGTTGAGGGAAATCGTAATTCTAGGTTGTTGATAAGTGCACAAATTTGCACTTTTAATGTTAATAATTGTCAAATTATTTTATCAAATTTGTGATTTTAATTTCAAATATTCCTAAATTTAGAGGATTTAATTTTAATTGGATTTATTTTATTTTTCAGGTTTTTGAAGAAAACAATTGGATTTGTGCTAGTTTACCAAGCAAAACCCAAAAGTTGAGCCCAATTCAGCCCACTAAGAAACCCATTAGAAGCCCATCAGCGCCCAGCCGTCCGCCGTGCCAAGCCGATTGGAGTCGAGCCACGCGAGTCTCACCAGCGCGCCACGTGTCAATTTCTGTTGCGCGTAGACGCGTGGGACCCAGCAGTCCCCTTGCGCACGCACGCTTGGCGAGCACAGCTCTCCCCTCGGGCAAGTCTTCTCCACGTGCGCGTCAAGGCGTTTTTCCTTTCCTCTCCGCGTGGGCCCGCGTCGCAGCAGCCTCCCAATCAGTTCGCACCACGTGTCCCAGCTGTCGGCCTTTTTCTTTCTCTCCGCCTCTCAGCCTACCGACACGTGTCTCTGCACAGTTGCATCTCCTCCTTCCGCAAATCAGCGCGTGCCACGCGTCAGGTCTTCCCCCTGCGTGGAACCAGCTGTGTAACATTTTTTCCTCTCCGCGAATCAGCTCGTGACACGTGTCCCATCCGTTTGGTATTCTTCAGCAGCGTTCCGTTTTGGTTCCGTTGGATGGTTTTAGCATTCAATCTCATATTAGAACCTTGTAAATCCAATTTTTGGATAACACGCCCCTATACATTTTCTTGCTAATTGCAACATCCTTGACATGGCCTAAAAACTCTATAAATAGGGTCAAATCAAGGTGTTTAGGTTGTTGATTTTAGAGTCTAAATTCTCACACATTTTCTTTTATTTTCTTGTTCTTATTCCTATACTTTCTTTTTAGAATTTTATGAGAATTATGTGCAAGCTAGGCTAGAATATTTAGGTGAGGTTAGAGATGATCCTATATGTGTAGTGAACTTGTTTGGATTTTGATCCTCCAATGATTTGTAAGTTTTATACATTTGAGTAAATAATTTTCTTTTATCATATTTCTTCTTCTTATCAATATATTTTATTGTCAACTTTCATATAAATCTAGTCAAGCTCTTTTTATGTGATTGTTGCATTATATTATATATTGATAGGTATTGTTTTATGAGTAGTCTTTTACTGTAATATTACCAACGGTATATTGTCGCTCTTAGATTTCTCATAAGATAATTTTTCCTAATTCTAAACGTTAGAATTTTATTTACTCGAATACATTTTTAATTCATATGTTCTTCAAATATTTATTTTCCGATTGATTGTTTGGGATGTGAAACTTTCAATTGAGTCAATTTATGAATCAAAATCCAAATAGGTGAACAAAGCATATGGAGGATTCTCAATGCCTTACCACTTTTTATTATTGAGTTTTCTCTATTTTAAATTGTTCAAAAAAATCATCAAACATACTCATTTCTTTTCTTTGTTTCATTGCTTACTTTTCTAACATTTTTTATTTACTAGTCGTTTCTTGTTCAATTTAACACCTCCTCGTGGGATCGACCGTTCAAATTGTACTACAATTGACCACTTGTTTTTGTACACGTTTGGACGTAATCAAATTTTAACGCCGTTGCCGGGGAGGTGCGTCAACAAGATTGTTTAGTAGATAATTAGCAAAAGAGGTAGGTACTATTCGGTTTTATTTTTTTATTTTTTTTATTTTTTTTTTGTTTGGCACGTTTCAAAAAAAAAAAAAAAAACGTCATTTTTTTTTATTTACTTATTTGTGTCCGTAATTAGTTGTCGTGTTCCTGTGTTTTTGAAGTTTTGTTACATTGTGTTTAGTTAAAAACGTGTTGCTGTGTCTTTTCTTTTCTTAGTTCTTCTTTACTTTATTATATTTTATTATTATTAATATTATTTTGGTCATTTTGTTCGTTGTCAGTTTTATTGTTCATGCTTCATTAGCTTTAACTCTCTTCTTTTAATTCCGTTTCTTATTATTATTAATTGCTTAGAATTATTTTTATTTTTATTTTTTATTTTTACTTATTTTTATTATTATTATTTTTTTCATTCATAAATAGTATTAATTCTTAGGTTGTGACTCTTAGGTGACCAATTTAGACATTAAATTAGGACTCTTAATTTGTCATAATTTGTATAACCTTAGGTTTTAGAATAGTATTAACTTAGGGTACTAATATCTAACGTTTAACATTTCATAAAACACGTCATAAAATACATCATAAAAATTAATACATTTTTCAAGCAATTTTGTGGAAACATTGGAAAGTACAAACTAAGAGAGTTCTGTCTAGGAGGCCGGTTCCTGTTAGCGTTCTACGCCACCAGTCTTTCCTGGAAACGTTGCTCTGTCTAGGAGGTTGGTTTTTAAGGAAGCCTCGCCCCACCAATCTTTCCTGGGAGCACTCTTAGGGGTTGCGATTCGCGATTCTACATTATTGATTTCTTTGTTTAAAAAAATTTAAAAAAATTAAAAAAATACAAAAAAAAAAAGTGAAACGTTGTAAAGTGAATGAATCGTTATAGAGACGAATTAGGGAGATTCGTAATAAGACCGGAGAACCCTAGCGAAGTTTCATCCTACACGTCTAGTCCTCCTTCGACCCCAGCCTCATTAGCAGTTGCAAATCCGTTCGCGATGGCTCAAAACGAGGAGGTCCAGCAGAAGACGTTGAACGATTATCTTCACCCTACACGTGCGGCCACACCGTCATGCATAATGTTTCCCCCTAATATGCCAAATTTGGATTTCAAGCCGGGCATGATCCAACTCTTGCCGACCTTTCACGGGTTAGAGAGCGAGAATCCATACGTGCATATTAGGGAGTTTGAAGAAGTGGTGGCCACTTTTCACAACTGAGCTGAAGCCGCGGACTCTGTGCGATTGAAATTCTTTCCTTTCTCTTTGAAGGACAAGGCTAAAAGCTGGTTGTATTCTCTGCGACCTAGGTCTATTGGAAGTTGGGAAAAAATGATGACAACATTTTTCAACAAGTATTTTCCTCACCATAAGACCAATGGTCTGAAGCGACAGATCTCGACCTTTACCCAGAAGGACAATGAAACTTTGTATCAAGTTTGGGAACTGTTCAAGGATTTGTTAAATCAGTGTCCTCACCATGGTTACGAGAGTTGGTGCCTCGTCAGTTATTTCTACGAAGGACTCACGATTCAAGAGCGCCAATTTGTGGAGATGATGTGCAATGGTGAGTTTTTCTAAAAGGATCCCGAGGAGGCTTTTGAGTATCTCAACGAGTTAGCCAACAAAATCCACACTTGGACCAGACCTAGTGCTACTGATAGCACCAATAGGTCCCGACTGGTTGGAATCTATCAATTAAGGGAGGAGGACAACCTCAAAGCCCAAGTCGAATCTTTGACAAGGCAAATCGAGGCCCTCAAAGGCAAAGAAGGTAGAGGAATCCACACGGTCGCAAGGGCAGAGACACATGAACCATGATTTGTCTGTGGTGGGGTGGAACATCTAGCTAAGGATTGTCCTGCTTATGGTGAAATGATAGGAGTTTATGAGGAGCAATGCAATGCCTTAGGGGTATACAACAAACCCTTCTCTAACACATACAATCCTGGCTGGAGGAACCATCCAAACTTCAGTTGGAGAGATTCCAACAAAGCACAACCATCAGGAGGACAATGGAGAACTGAGCAACAGCCGCAACCACCAAAGGCGTATTCTGCACCTTAATACAATTCGCATCAGCCAAGGAGTTCTCTTGAGAACACCTTGCAATCTTTCATGGAGGTGCAGAGTAAGACGAATCAGAAGTTTGAGTCACTGTTCATGCAAATGGTGGAGGAAAGTAAAGAAATGAATAGTCAAATCACGAAGCTGACTGGAGCTTTGGCTGTTCAAGAACGCAGCAAGTTCCCTTCACAAGCTCAGTCAAACCCAAAGGGTCAACATATGGCGCAAACCTCATGTCCTGATAATCAAAATTTTAAGGAGGTGAATGCCATCAGTACTCGTAGTGGTAAGATTATGGAAGAACCGTCAACAAGTGCCACCATTTCGAGTAGTAAGGAAGTTGTCCCTGAGAAAAATGAGCCAACGAATGTTCCGGTAAAGGTGCCTTTTCCTCAAGCTTTGTGTCCAACTGGAAAAGTACCAGAACACCAAAGTGAGATCCTAGAGCACTTGACTCAAGTGAAGATTAATCTTCCTTTGCTTCATGTTATCAAGCAAGTGCCTGCTTATGCTAAGGTTATCAAGGATCTATGCACTATCAAAAGGAAGCACTATGTCAAGAAGACAACATTCTTGACAGAACAAGTAAGCGCGGTGATTGACCAGAAAACACCGCCCAAGTACAAGGATCCCGGTTGTCCCACAATTTCCAGTTAGATTGGGACACATGAGTTCAGCCAAGCTTTGCTTGATCTAGGAGCGAGTGTTAACCTCATGCCATACTCTATCTACTCACAACTTGGTCTTGGAGAAATTAAGCCCACATCTGTGGTTCTGCAGCTGGCTGATCGATCGATCAAGAAGCCTCGGGGGATAGTTGAGGATGTTTTGGTTCAAGTTGATAAGTTCTATTATCCCGTTGACTTTCTAGTCTTGGATACTCAATCCGTGGTGAGTATGGAGTCCAAGATTCCCATTATCCTCGAAAGACCTTTCCTTGCTACAGCTAATGCTCTCATCAACTGTAGGAATGGTCTGATGAAAATATCCTTTGGGCACATGACTTTGGAGGTGAATGTTTTTCACGTTGCAAAGCAACCACGTGATGATGATGAGTGTCACCAGTCATTTCTAATTGACACACTCGTCTTGGAGGAGGTTCAATTGTGTAGCAATTTTGATGATCTTGACGATTTCCTCCGCATTTTTGAATCTAAGAGTTTCGGTCCTTGTGAGTTGGCCAACAATGTTACCATTTTCAAAGACTCACAAGGCAGAGGGACCAAGTTTTGGCAACCACACTTTGAAGAGCTACCTCGAGAAAAAGAAAAGTCGAAACCATCCACCGAAGAGACCCCAAACCTCAACCCGGCTCACTGCCTAAGAATCTGAAACATGTCTTCCTGGGAGCTGGTGATACCTTTCCTGTCATCATTTCATCTAAACTTGATGCATTTGAAGAGCAGCGGTTAGTTGACATGCTGTGTGAACACAAATTGGCATTAGGTTGGACGATTGCTGACATTAAGGGCATTAGCCCCTTAATTTGCTCTCATCGCATCAACTTGGAAGCCGGGGTTAATCCACGAAGGGATCCCCAAAGGTGACTGAACCCGACGATGCAAGAGGTCATGAAGAATGAAGTCTTGAAGCTTCTAGATGCAGGAATCATCTATCCAGTCGCTGATAGCAAATGGGTTAGTCTAACTCAGGTAGTGCCCAAGAAATCAGGGGTGACAGTGGTGGAAAATGAGAAAGGGGCTCTTGTTCCCACAAGGACTGTGACGGGTTGGCGAATGTGTATTGACTATCAAAAGCTGAACGCTGCCACCTGCAAGGATCACTTTCCGCTTCCATTCATCGACCAAATCCTAGAATGTGTGGCTGGTCATCCTTACTATTGCTTTCTTGATGGCTACTTAGGCTATTATCAGATCGAGATTGCATTAGAGGATCAAGATAAGACTACTTTTACCTTTCCTTTTGGTACTTATGCTTTTCGGCGTATGCCATTTAGGTTGTGTAATGCACCGGCCACCTTTCAGAGGTGCATGATGAGCATTTTTAGCGACATGGTCGAGAAGTGTATGGAAGTGTTCATGGATGATTTGACCATCTTCGGCGACTCCTTCGACTCGTGCCTTCTCAACTTAGAAGCTGTGCTTAAGAGATGTGAAGAGAAGAGTCTCGTGTTTAACTGGGAGAAGTGTCATTTCATGGTGCCATCTGGCATAGTCTTGGGGCATGTTGTTTCTGAAAAAGCGATTGAGGTTGATCAGTCCAAAATTGAATTTATCTCAAACTTGCCCACCCCTAAGACTGTCAAAGACATTCGGTCTTTTCTGGGGCATGCTGGTTTTTACAGGAGGTTCATACAAAATTTTTCAGCAATTTCTCGTCGACTTTGTAACCTCCTGGCCAAAGATGCCGTGTTCGATTGGACACAAAAGTGTGAGAATTTTTTCTGAATGCTTGTGGCGAAGTTAACTTCCGCCCCCATCATTCAGTCACCAGATTGGAGCTTTCCATTTGAGATCATGTGTGACGCAAGCGATTATGCTGTGGGGGCAGTCCTTGGTCAACAAAGGGAAGGGAAGCCCTTTGTTGTATATTACGCAAGTAGAACTCTAAATAGTGCTCAAATGAATTACTCAACCACTGAGAAAGAGTTGCTCGATGTGGTCTTTACACTTGACAAGTTTCGTGCATATCTGATCGGCTCACCCATCACCGTCTTTACAGATCATTCCGCCCTCAAGTATCTCCTTTCCAAAAAGGATGCTAAGGCGCGATTAATTAGGTGGATCCTTCTATTGCAGGAATTTGACTTGACCATCAAGGACAAGAAAGGTGTCGAGAATGTCGTTGCCGACCATCTGTCTCGACTCGGGTTCAATGATCCCGCTGATGGCCCTGCCATCTATGATAACTTCCCTGATGAAAATCTTTTCGCCGTCACTAAGCTGCCTTGGTACGCTCATATCGTAAACTACTTGGTGATGGGCGAACTTCCTTCTAATTGGAATGCACAAGATAAACGCAAGTTCTTAGTCAAAGTGCGAAACTTCTATTGGGATGATCCATATCTTTTCAAGTACTGTCCCGACCAAATCATGAGACGATGCATTCCTGATGATGAGATTACTAGTGTTCTGATCTTCTGCCATAACGATGCATGTGGTGGTCTTTTTTCTGTAAAAAATCCCGCCGCAAAAATCTTACAGTGTGGTCTTTATTGGCCTACTTTGTTCAAGGACACTAATCAATTCTGTCATTCCTGTGTCTAGTGCTAGAAGTTAGGTCCTTTGTCCCCCCGCCATATGATGCCTTTGAACCCGATTCTTGTGATAGAAATATTTGATTGTTAGGAGATCGACTTTATGGGACCATTTTCGCCTTCTTCTGGGTACCTTTACATCCTCCTCACTATGGATTACGTTTCTAAATGGGTTAAAGCCGTGTCGTGTCGAACCAATGATAATGCAACAGTTGTTAAGTTCTTGAAGGAGAATGTGTTATCTAGGTTTGGCACTCCACGTGCTATCATCAGTGATCAAGGCACTCATTTCTGCAACCGTTCATTTGAGACTCTTATGCACAAGTACGGTGTGCTTCATAAGGTTGCTACTGCCTATCATCCACAAATGAATGGCCAAGCTGAGTTGGCGAATAGGGAGATCAAACAAATTCTGGAAAAGACGGTAAACCCCGACCACAAGGATTGGTCCTTACGTCTTCTTGACGCTCTTTGGGCATACCGCACTGCTTACAAGTCCCCTCTTGGGATGTGTCCCTATAGGCTTGTCTTTAGGAAAGCCTGTCATTTACCTATCGAGCTCGAACATAAAGCTTATTGGGCCGTCAAGGCCCTTAACTTTGATCTCAATGCTGCAGGTATTCGAAGAAAGCTCCAATTGTCTGAGATTGAGGAGTTAAGGAACGACGCATACGACAATTCCAGGATCTACAAGGTAAAAATGAAAGCGGCTCATGACAAGCAGATCCTGAGAAAGAATTTTGAGCCAAATTAGCGGGTGCATCTTTATGACTCCCCTTTGCATCTCCACCCAGGTAAGTTGAGATCGCGGTGGACTGGTCCATTTGTGGTGAAACAGGTTTTTCCCAATGGTGCTGTCGAGGTTGAGGACCCGAGCGATGGGAGAGTATTCAAAGTCAATGGCCAGAAACTGAAGCATTACATTGAGCGTGTGTGCCGAAGAGATCATTCTCGAGGCTCCAGTTTACCAACCTTGAGGAGTTTGCTTCCAACCCTTTTGTATCATATTTTTGTTTCTTTGTTTCGTTTGGTGTGTTTTGTGTGCTTTTATTTTTAGTTTGATTTTGTGTGATTTTATATTTGTTT
>NW_010367325.1:0-4841 GCF_000414095.1 Morus notabilis | reverse complement strand
CCTGTCTTTTTCATATTGCATATATTTTTAGACATTGAGGACACTGTCTGATTTTGGGTTGGGGGTGGTGAGCATATTCATGCGTAAGATTAATTTTTGTCTTGTTGTTATTTTGGGTCAAAATTTTTGCGAGATTATCTGAGTATGCTTTCAAAATGTTCAGTTTGAGTCAGTTTTTGCTATCTTAATTACCAATAAATGATTTCCAGAGTTCTTTTCTAGCACATGCCAAACCTTGTGGTAAGATGGTTGTTGACACATCTAGTTGAGGAAAACTCCCGAGTTTAAGTTTTTCATTTTTGGTGAGTTGTAAGAATTGAGAAAACAACTTTTTGACCTTTCATTGATCTTTTGAGTTGGTTGAGTCATTAACGGAGCACCTTTACTTGACTTGTGACATTTGCTTGAGGGATGATTTCTGGTTAGGAATAATTTTTTAGAATTGAGCCATGTGTTGTAGATATTTATCATTTTTCTTTTGTACAATTTTCATATAAAAGAAAAGAGCAAGAGCATCATTTATCATCAATGTTTACGTAGTTTGGTTGCACTCACGTCTTGTGCTGCATAGCAGCTAATCAAAAGAATGCCTTACTACATCAGCTTCATCAAACGTATGTTGTCTCTTGCCTTGAAAAAAAAAACAACAAAAACAAAAGAAAAAGAAAAAGGAGAAAAGTTTGTGTATATTTGTTTGTAATTTTCAGCTCTTTGTTTGTTTATGAGATCTTCCTTTTGACCAGAATGAAATCCTGAAAGTTTGTTTATAGTTTGAGTGATGGATTGTACCAGATAGTTGATTCCCCTATCATTTGATCCATGTATGTTTATTTGCTTGTCCTTAAATTGCCTTCTCTCACTTGAGCGTTGATTGATTGACTTCCAACTCCATGAGTGAAAACCCTTTGCATTAAAATATTTTCGACACCCATGAGGTAAATGGAGTTGAGACCTTTTCTTGGTGAATTTTTTGATGCTATTTGTGTTATGGACTGTGGTAAGAGGGATACGGTTTGGTGCACACACACACGACTCTGGAGTTATGACTGAAGTAGTTTTGATAGCATTTTTTGATGACTTACTAATGTTTTGTTTGATTGCTTAGGTGATTTTGCTAGTTTTGATTTGAATTTTCGGCTTGACATGATTTTTCTTTCACTTGAAATTGCTAGGGACTAGCAATAAGCTGGTTAGGAGTTGTGATAAGTGCATAACTTTGCACTTTTAATGTTCATAATTGTCAAATTATTTTATCAAATTTGAGATTTTAATTTCAAATATTCCTAAATTTAGAGGATTTAATTTTAATTGGATTTATTTTATTTTTTAGGTTTTTGAAGAAAACAATTGGATTTGGGCTAGTTTACCAAGCAAAACCCAAAAGTTGAGCCCAAGAAAAGCCCAATTTAGCCTACTAAGAAGCCCATCAGAAGCCCATCAGCGCCCAGCCGTCCGTCGTGCTGAGCCATGTGAGTCTCACCAGCGCACCACGTGTCATTTTCTACTGCGCGTAGACGCGTGGGACCCAGCAGTCCCCTTGCGCACGCACGCTTGGCGCGCACAGCTCTCCCCTCGGGCGAGTCTTCTCCACGCGCGCGTCAAGGTGTTTTTCCTTTCCTCTCCGCGTGGGCCCGCGTCGCAGCAGCCTCCCAATCAGTTCGCGCCACATGTCCCAGCTGTCGGCCTTTTTCTTTCCCTCCGCCTCTCAGCCTACCGACATGTGTCTCTACACAGTTGCATCCCCTCCTTCCGTAAATCAGCGCGCACCACGCGTCAGGTCTTCCCCCTGCGTGGAACCAGCTGTGCAACATTTTTTCCTCTCCGCGAATCAGCTCGTGACACGTGTCCCATCCGTTTGGTATTCTTCAGCAGCGTTCCGTTGGATGGTTTCAGCATTCAATCTCATATTAGAACCTTGTAAATCCAATTTTTGGATAAAACGCCCCTATACATTTTCTTGCTAATTGCAACATCCTTGACATGGCCTAAAAACTCTATAAATAGGGTCAAATCAAGGTGTTTAGGTTGTTGATTTTAGAGTCTAAATTCTCACACATTTTCTTTTATTTTCTTGTTCTTATTCTCATACTTTCTTTTTAGAATTTTATGAGAATTATGTGCAAGCTAGGCTAGAATATTTAGGTGAGGCTAGAGATGATCCTATATGTGTAGTGAACTTGTTTGGATTTTGATCCTCCAATGATTTGTAAGTTTTATACATTTGAGTAAATAATTTTCTTTTATCATATTTCTTCTTCTTATCAATATAGTTTATTGTCAACTTTCATATAAATCTAGTCAAGCTTTTTTTATGTGATTGTTGCATTAATTATATATTGATAGGTATTGTTTTATAAGTAGTCTTTTACTGCAATATTGCCAACGGTATATTATCGTTCTTAGATTTCTCATAAGATAATTTTTCCTAATTCTAAACGTTAGAATTTTATTTACTCGAATACATTTTTAATTCATATGTTCTTCAAATATTTATTTTCTAATTAATTGTTTGGGATGTGAAACTTTCAATTGAGTCAATTTAGGAATCAAAATCGAAATAGGTGAACAAAGCATATGGAGGATTCTCAATGCCTTACCACTTTTTATTATTGAGTTTTCTCCATTTTAAATTGTTCAAAAAAATCATCAAAAACACTCATTTCTTTTCTTTGTTTCATTACTTACTTTTCTAACGCTTTTTATTTACTAGTCGTTTCTTGTTCAATTTAACACCTCCTCGTGGGATCCACGGTTCAAATTGTACTACAATTGACCACTTGTTTTTGTACACGTTTGGGCGTAATCAGTTGTCTTGCTTGATTAAATCATTAATCTTTTTGCTCATTATTTTATTTTCTTTAGTTTACATTTATTCAAATTGTTTCATTTTTTGAATAAGATTAAGTTGTTTAATTTTAGTACTTAACGGATTTTAATTTTAATTCCTCGTGGGATCGATACTCTATTCACTCTATATTACTTGTTTGCGATACGTATACTTGCGTTATAAAATCATCAACAAGTTTTTGGTGCCGTTGCCAGAGAATTAGTTTATTATTCGTATTAATATTAACACCACAACAATTTTAGTCTTAATTCAATTTTATTTTCTTGTTGTTTGATTCATTTTTCCTTCTTTTCAGGTCCCTTGAGTAGTGTATGCAACGTTCGGGTGGAGCACTGAATCCTATTATCTTTGATCCTGAAATTAAAAAAAAACCATTGATACATTTGGAAAAAAAGACGTGAAGAAGAGAGACATCACCAATCCATGGCTGAACAAATAAAGCTAAAGTCCTTGCGGGATTATGCAGTCCCTCTGGTGCAAGGCCTTCATTCGAGTATCTAGCGACCTGCTATACAAGCTAATAACTTCGAGATCAAGCCGGCGATAATTCAGATGTTGCAGACAATAGTTTAGTTTGGGGGGTTACCGAATGATGACCCTAATGCTCATATTGTCAACTTCCTGGAGATCTACGATACCTTCAAGTATAATGGTGTTTCTAACGATGCCATTAGACTCCGGTTGTTCCCATTCTCACTGCGAGATAAAGCTAAAAGTTGGCTAAATTCTCTTTAGGCAGAATCTATTTCTACATGGGATAATTTGGCACAGAAATTTTTTGCCAAATTCTTTCCACCAGCTGAGACTGCAAAGATGAGGAATGACATCACCCAGTTCATACAGTTGGATTCTGAATCATTATATGAAGCATGGGAGAGGTACAAGGATCTTCTCAGAAAATGTCCTCACCATGGGTTACCAAAGTGGTTACAGGTTCAGACATTCTATCATGGGTTGTTAGGCCATACAAGAACAACCATTGATGCTGCGGCAGGTGGTGCTCTTAAGGGGAAGTCTATAAATGAAGCTTATGAATTATTAAAAGAAATGGCGTCTAATAATTATCAATGGCCTGCGGAGAGATTGGCACCCAAGAAGATTGCTGGAATTCATGAACTTGATGCTATTAATGCCTTGACCGCACAAGTGTCTGCTTTATCCAGGAAGTTTGATACATTTGGAGTTCATGCCATTCAGAGTTCAAATATGGGTGGTGAGTTATGTGGGGGAAGTCATCTAAATGATCAATACCCATCAAATTCTGAATCAGTACAGTTTGTTGGAAATTTTAATCGGCGGCAAAATAACCCGTATTCCAACAACTATAACCCAGGATGGAGGAATCACCCAAATTTTTCTTGGAATAACAACCAAGGGTCGGCACAATTAGAAAAACCGGCCTTCTCTCCTGGTTATCCACAACAAGCTAGAGGTCCACCACCAGAAAAGAAGCTATCCATAGAAGAAATCCTAGCTCAGTACATGGTAAAGAATGATGCAATACTCCAGAACCAAGCAGCAACTCTCAAGACTCTTGAGACACAGCTGGGTCAATTAGCTAGTGTTATTAATACTCGCTTGCATAGAACTTTGCCAAGCGACACTAAAGCTAACCCCAAGAGAGATGAGAAGGACCAGTGTAAAGTAGTCACACTACGCAGTGGAAAGGAATAGACTAAAATTCCTAAAAAGCCAGAAGCTACAGTCAAGCAGCAAGTGCAAACCGAGGTAAGCAACAAGTCTGAAACTGAAGCATCAATTAAGCCAATACAATACAACCCACCACCACCATTTCCTCAGCGATTCCAACAGCAGAAACTTGACAAACAATTCCAAAAGTTCCTAGAGGTCTTCAAGAAGCTACACATTAATATCCCATTTGCTGAAGCCTTAGAACAAATGCCTAGTTATGTCAAGTTCATGAAGGACATCTTATCCAAGAAAAAGAGAAAGGAGGATCAGACGAGGCAAGGGGGCAGCGAACGGTAGGAGG
>NW_010367324.1:1341-1645 GCF_000414095.1 Morus notabilis | reverse complement strand
TACATTCATGTGATGAATATATGTTTGTCCCAAATGGAGGATTGTCCTCATGTTCCTAACAAAACCACTATAGCTAACTATTAGCTAGGGTTGTGCGTGGTAATTCACAAGAAGCCTGAAGGCATGGAGACAACTTATAAGATAATGCAGTCATCAGATACCGTATCTGGAAATCTATAAAACAAAAGGGTTGGCTAAATACTGTGAGAGCCTTGAGTAAAAGACAAAAGGAAAGTCGTTTCCACCAAAATAAAGAAAAAAAAAAATAAAGAAATTAGGATTTCTAAGTCCTAAAACAAGGTTT
>NW_010367324.1:685-1110 GCF_000414095.1 Morus notabilis | reverse complement strand
TTCCACCTAAACAAAGAAAAAGAATCAAAGTAAATAAGATTTACTGATTCTAGAAACATCTTTAGTAGAGGGTGATTCCTCATCCTGGATAGTTGATTCGGGAGCAACTAATCATGTTTTGGTTTTCTTTGTAAAATATTAGTTCTTACAAAGAACTTGCCGTCAGGGACTACACGATGAAAGTGGAAATACCGCGAGGATATCGGCAAAAGCAGTGGGAGAAGTTAGACTTCAATTTTTTGGAAATATCTTGTTGTGAACAATATTTATTTTCCTCCAAGCATAAAGAGAACTTTGATTTCTAATTCCAAATTATTTGAACAATTGCCTTTAATAATAATCTAGTCCACATCTTTCGGAATTGTTCCGATATATGTTCTGGATATTTGGAAAATGGTTTATACCGTTTAAACTGATGCCTGGCT
>NW_010367324.1:0-590 GCF_000414095.1 Morus notabilis | reverse complement strand
CTTGGTCATATTAGCATAAACAAGATTTAAAGACTGGTAAAGGATGGTTCTTTACGCGAACTAAAAGTTAGTAAGCTTCCAGCCTATGAATCTTGTCTGGGAGGCAAAATGACCACGGGGCCTTCCATGTCGAAAGGAGAAAGACCACGAAACCTCTTCAGCTAATACATTCAGATGTATGTGGACCGTTAAACATGAAAGATAAAGGAGGTTACAAATATTTCATCACTTTTATTGATGATTATTCGAGATATGGTTATGTTTACCTAATGCAACGGAAATCTGAAACTTTTAGAAAGTTTAGAGAATTTTGAGCATGAGCAGAAGTTGAAAAACAGTTTGGTAAACCAATCAAGACACTTCGATTAGATCGAGGGGGTGAATACCTGGACCAAGAGTTTTGGGATTTCTTGATTGAAGAAGGTGTGGTATCCCAATTGACTACACCCGGTACACCAAAGCAAAATAGTGTAGCCGAAAAGAGAAATCAGACTTTGCTCGACATGATAAGATCAATGTTGA
The DNA here is from genome assembly GCF_000414095.1 of Morus notabilis. NCBI lineage: Eukaryota > Viridiplantae > Streptophyta > Magnoliopsida > Rosales > Moraceae > Morus > Morus notabilis. The sequence goes on along the minus strand of NW_010367324.1, from coordinate 68 downwards.
GTTATTCTTCACTTTCTGGTTCGTTATGGGATTATGCCCTAAGAACCACCATGTATATTCTGAATCTA
>NW_010367323.1:0-2643 GCF_000414095.1 Morus notabilis | reverse complement strand
AAGGTACTCACGGTCTGAAGACATACACCCGGAACCGATCATCCTTTTTTTTGAAAAAAAAGGAAATACTCATGTAACAGTGGCAAAATATATGTATAATAAAAATATGCAGAACCATAACACCACTAAGCAAGAAGTGGTAAATGTATGTATAATGAAAATGTGCAAAGCCATAACACCACTGAGCAAGAAGTGGATCCGTACGGGTTTAGGGTCCTACCCCCAAGGATACGATTCTCATATCCCGATCTCTGAGGCCACACTGCGTTTTATCATTTCTTAAAATATTTCATTTTAAGAAATGATACTTTTAAAAATCTCATTTCTAAACATCATTGGAAAGTCAATGGCATTATTCATGCTATTCCTTTAAAATCATTTTGTTTCAACATGTTTTGTTTTAAAACATTTTCATTGCCCAAAATCATTTAAAGTAAGGCTAACAAGGATATGGACAAGAATATCCTACCTCTCAGATATCAAACCTGGGCTAGCCTTTCGTTCTCCTAGCCTCCGCTTTCCTTAAAGCTTTAATACTTGACCTTCCCCACTAGCTTTATCACAAAATCAATATCTTATGAAGTATTTCTCATTCTTAAAATGAATTAAACTCAATCATGTTTAATTGTTTCCTATTAGTGTGCCTTGACTCCAATCCAAGTTTCACAAACGATTTTATAATTAGTTTGGGGGTTCTTTAATTGTTTCCTATTAGTGTGCCTTGACTCAAATTTCGGCAGCATGCCGACAAAAATAGGAAAATTCCAAACCTACAATTCAAGTTTAATTTCAAAATAAATTCTCCAGAATCCATCAAAACCAGTTTTCAATCAATTCAACAAGTCCAATAATTGAAAACCCCCAAACTTAATTCAATTCTAACAACAATTGTTCAAATCCAAACCCTAACTCAAAATTATTCAAATCTAACCAAAATTAAACTTTCTCAAGTTTAAAATTCAAATCAAGAGTGGGTTTCAAGGGGTTTTACCTCAAATTAGTTGATGGAGCCTTGTTTCCCTCTATTTCTCTCATTTTCTATGTTTTTTGTGTGTGTCTCGGTAGCAAGCTGAGAGAGAGAGAAACGGCTGGAAAGGGAAAAAGAACCAGACAGAGAGACAGCTGGCGAGAGAGAGAGAGAGCCCGGAGGTGGTTGGCTGGCGTGGAAGAAGAAAGGAGAGAGAGAGGGGCGGCGGTGGGAGAAACCATAGTAGAGAGAGGGAGAGAGAAAAGAAAAAGAAAGAAAGAAAGAAAGAAAGAGAGGGGGGGTTTTGTGGGCTGCATGGGAAGGAAAAAGGGAAAGGAAAAAGAAGAAAAGAAAAAAAAAGAAAGGAAAAAAAGAAAAGAAAAGGAAAAAAAGCAAAAAGCAAAAAGCAAAAATGGAAAAAAAAAGAAAGGAAAATGCACTTAAATTTAAGTGTATTTTAAAAAACTTTTAGGGTGAAATCATAAATATTAAAAATAATTTAAAGTTTTTTGATTAATTGTAAAAATTAAATTATGCACACTAATAACTCACAATTTAGCATAATTAAACATATTTAATTCTAGAGGACGTTACATTATCTCTTTTTCTTGATTAAAACCTTTTTTATTAATATAGTTATTTGACTAAAAGGATATTAATTAAGAGTAAGGGATAAAAATCTAGACTCGTGCACTCTAAGGTGATATTTGTCTCCTTTCTCCTCTACCGATTAAACCTAGGTAAAACACAAGCCCAAATCCTATAGGTCCTTTAAAAAAAAAAGCTCAATAGCCTAAAACTAAATCCGAATTTGCACTTGGACTTGTACAAAGACCACTCTTTTATCTTCATTGTAATTTAAATATTAAACATCCCTTTTTTTAAATTCAAATTCAAGACATATCTTCTACTGCAATTCTTATCATGACTTATCAAAACTATTCAACTCAAAATTAACTGTAACTTGAATTCAAACCCGCAAAAATAAATTTTTTAATTTTTAAACCACGGCTGTTATATCTTCCTTACTTATCCAAGTTCAAGTTCAAGTTCAGAAAACTTGTTCAGGATAAGAGTTTCTTACTCCTATCTATGCTATAAAATATTAAGGCTTCCTTTTCGTTATAATACTTTTGAGTGTCGTTTTCATATGTTATCTCAGCTTGGATTTTCCATGTCATGTCAATAACAAAATTTTTGGTACTTTATATTTTTTAAAAGCAAAACATAGTTGGACACGTAAGGGTAACCCAACAAGGGGAGTATCTCTAAAGCTCCGTTTAGTAAGAGGGATAAAGAATAAAAATGATAGAGAAAATTAAAGAGATGAAGAATATAAAAGATGAAGAGGATCGTGATAATTATTTATATTGTTTAATATGAGAGAGAAAAAATTAAAATGAAGAATGATGATTGTTTGTCTAATTATTATATTGCCCATTTTATTATTTAGTAAAAAAAATTTAAAGGGTAAAATAGACATGTAACTTAAAATTTTTAGGACTTTGATGAGTCCTTTTATTAAGTGAAGGATCTAAATTTGTGGGCCCAAACGAAGAGCTTCTCCCTCCATTTTTCATCTCCCTCTATTTTTCATCTCCCTCATCTCATTTATCCAACCAAACAATGAAATTGTCTTCTGCCTCTATTTCTCTCCCTCCACCCCTCTCTTTCCC
>NW_010367322.1:0-203 GCF_000414095.1 Morus notabilis | reverse complement strand
GTTAAGTATGCAATGTGGCATGCATTTTTACTTCAATTATATTGTTTATAGATCACTGATTGTTGGTAATTAATTTATAAGTTAAAAACCGGTAGACTTGGGCTTGAGTTAGCCTAACTACACAGTTATTTTACTTTTAAATCCCCAGTACTATTATAACCTGGACGTGACAGAAAATTTTGAAACCACATATGCATGTTCTC
>NW_010367321.1:1294-1540 GCF_000414095.1 Morus notabilis | reverse complement strand
AGGTCTTTTTGACAAAAATAACCCACAAAATGACATTGCGTTTTGACAATAAATTTCACAAAAAAAGGACATGTCACTTTTTGATGAATATTCTCTTTTTTGTGATTTTCTATATTTTTTACGTTTGAAAAATAAAATAAAATATAATAAAAATGATTTGATAAAATTTTATGGACACGATCATTGTGCCTACAAGAAAGAGACAAAATGACAAAAAAAAAAAACATTCACAAACAAAATGACATG
>NW_010367321.1:0-229 GCF_000414095.1 Morus notabilis | reverse complement strand
ACAAAATGACAAAAAAACATTCACAAACAAAATGACATGTCGTTTTGACATAATGGGGAAAATTTTCACAAACAAAATGACATATTGTTATTAGATGCATCAAAATGACATGTTTTTTCATGATAAAAAAAAATCCACAAAGAACATGTCATTTTGTGAAACAGACAAGAATCTTTTAGAAACAAAACGACATGTCATTTTTTACCGATGTCTTAAAACGACGTCGTTT
>NW_010367320.1:0-616 GCF_000414095.1 Morus notabilis | reverse complement strand
TCCTGGGAGGGAGATTCCTTCCAATAAGGTTTGTACAAAAAGGACTGAGTTTTTTTTTCTTTTTTTTTTTGTGTTAATAACATTGAGTCTTATAGATACAGTTAGAAGAATTAAAAGCAATGTGTTGGTGGAAGAATAGGTTAATTAAGACGGTATCCAAGTTTGTGAGATATCCAAATATCAAGTTCAAATCATATAATTGCATCCCCCTATATTTCTTATTTATTACATTTCGGGCCTAGATTTGATTTAGCTTTCATCAGACATGACAAGGATATTTTAGAAATATAATTCAAAATTCGGCCAACTTTATGTCCAACTTTATAAAATGTTGCAAGGTTTTGTAACTTTATGAAATGAGTTGGGATCATGGCAAGGGATTGGAGTTCTAAAGGATACTAACTAATTAGTTGGGTTTTTATTATTATTAGGTTCGTAAGTGACACTAGTTTTTCCCGCTCTTTCAAATTATTAATTTAAAATATAAAAAAAAAAAAAAAAAAAAAAAAAAAAAAAAAAACAACAACAACAACAACAACAAAAACAAAAACAAAAAAACAAAAACAAAAAAAAAAAACAGGAAAAAAAGAGGAAGATTTAGTAGACTAAAAGTGAT
>NW_010367319.1:836335-873008 GCF_000414095.1 Morus notabilis | reverse complement strand
TAATAATAATAATAATAATAATAATAATAATAATAATAATAATAATTGAGTTTGGAAACTAAAGCAAAACAATTGATCATTACTGGATGCACTTTTTAACTAACGTTCATCTCTCCCTTGTGAGAACCTAAAAGTTGGCGAAACACTCTTATCAAATTAAAACTTTATTTATATGTTGTGTATCAAATTGACAAATCCCAACAATTTTCACTTCCCATTTTCCTCGTGATATCCGCGTGTTCTGCACAACTTTTTTTGCCTTTCTTTTTAGAAGTGTTTTCCACGTAACTAGTTGAAAGTGGTCAGTTGATCTTGACATTTTAAATTAGGACGAGCAAATTTGATATATCACGTGTCAAAATAAAAGGTTTATTAGTATTATACAAATTCAGAATGAGGAGTTAATTGATATACCTTTAATTTTGGGGACTTTTTTTTTGGTAATTTATGTAAAAATAAATTAATGATGGTCTCTTATTTTTCAGTGTTTAGATTTGTATCAAAATTTATATGTTTTATATATTTTTTTAATTTAATGTGATTTTGATTAGATTTAACGGTCAAAAATTGAGACTACTTATAGAGTAGATTACAAGAGAAACTCTCTTAATTTTATTAATTTTTTTAAATATATTTTAAACTTTTTATTTCAAACACAAATCAAGTTCAAAACCTTGTTCAAATATAGCTTTCAAATTTAAACATGGGTCTGACAAGGTGTTCTATTTTTTTTTCTTGAGATATCACATAAAAAGAAAAAAAGGAATCTTTCATTGTCTGAAAAGAATAATGGCCTCGTTCGCTTTGCGGATTCGAGTTTTCAATTTGAGCTAAGATGTGACAATTCTGATAGCTTTTAACTGTAGCAGAAAAAGTTATATATTATATTTTTTGAGAACTTTTAATTGTAGAAATCTAAAATTAAAAACTCAAATCAGTAAAATAAACGAGACAAATGATTTAAAGTTTTGCTAGTACATAATTATTAACTCGGTGCATTTTTGAACATCATTTATGAAACACATCAAGTCAAATAACATGAAACAAACAAAATGAAAAATACTTTACATCTCAATGGGATTTAAGTCTCGTTTGATTGTAGGGTTTAAATTAGTGTAAAAAGTTTAAACCAAGCTGATTTAAAAAGTGTGATTAAAACTTTGAGTTCAAATCATGAGAACTTAGGGAAGGATAAGTTTAGAAACCTTTTTGCTTTCGTGAATTTAAATGTCAAATTAAGAATTCAAACCACTTTACTATTTTATAAATAAACACTGATTTGATTTAAACTACTATCTTTCAACTAAATGAACCCTTAATTATGATGTTTACCGTTACTTAACAAACAATAATAAAAATTAGAAGATAGAAAAACATACATTATAAAATACTTTTTTTATTTTTATTTTTTGCTCCAGTCTAAATTTTTGGCATCTTTTTCTTCACTTAATACGAGCCCGTTTAGTTCGTTGATTCGAGTTTTTAATTCGAGTTGAGATGTGACTTTATGTGAGAGCTTTTTACTGTAGCAAAAAAGTTAGATGTGATTATTTGTGAGAGCTTTTTACTGTAGAAAAACTCAAATTCTAAACTCGAATCAGCGAAATGAACGAGACCTTAACTTTTTTTTTTTGTTTTTATTGTGTTTGGTTTTTGTTTTTTTTCTTGCCAACATAGTAAAAGTATATGCCTGCTCTCCCAATTAGAACATGCTAGATTAGTTGATTTCCACCAAGAAAATAAAATAAAAAATCTCCCCAACCTCTTCAAAGGCGCGTGAGACTACATTACAAACCCAGTTTCCAAATGTGATCTCCCTCTTCACGCGGTCGCACCGAGTCCCTCTCTCTCTCGCTCGTCTTTGGCATTTTTTTTTAAAGCTTTTATTAATTCCCTCGTTTTCTTCATTTTAGCTATGAACGAAATCCGAATGCAAAATTCTCTCCTCAGATTCCTACTTTCCTTGTCTTTTTCCCAACTCAACGACAACCTAAACTCTTTGTTCCTCAGAGTAATATACTCCTTGTTTCCATGGCGTTTTTATAAGCTTGTCATTAGTTTACAACATCTTCTTCTGTTATATCTATTTACTTCACACTACTTTTCTCTTATTAGCTGTTAATGAATTGAAAGATTTTTTTTTTTCCTTCCTTCCTTGCTTGTCATTATCACAGTCACGGTATATACATCAGACACCACAAGTATTTAAACCAACAACAAACCCACTTACCTAAAATATTCGGATAAGATCTTCCCAAAAAACTATTCCATTTTGCTTTTTTGCCTTTGTCTCTACGTGAGTTTTGTGCTAATACACTCATTAGTATGTGTCATCATGCAAAATATATAGTACATAATCATATCTCATAAAACGATTACTCCCATTTTTTCCTCTGTCGTTCTTGAGCCAGAAATCTGGGATTTTTTTTCTTGGTTGATTTTCACATTTCTGAGCTAGAAAAACGGTTTTTTGTTTTGTTTTGTTTTGTTTTGTTTTTTTTTTTTGTCCTTCGTCTTAGTAATTGATCAAGTAGTTTGAGGAAAACGGATAGTAGTTTTGTTGTCAATGGAGACCAAATTGTTTAATCAGAAAGCCGTGGTTTTCTCTGAGATAGTTCCTCAAATGGAAAGACTCTACGAGAATCAGCTTGGTCTTAATTTCTCTCAACGATTCTGTTCTTGCAAAGGTAACATTTTCTTTGCTTGTTTTTGGGTACTAAAACTGTGCTGCTTTTATGTTGATACTAGATTCAACTAAAGAGAAATGATGTTTGCGTTCAGGGATTTCTCCGAAGGCCTCGTATTCGAGCATTTCGAACAATAGTTATCAGTCGAAAGAAGCGAGTAAATTTGCATCAGAAAGTTATTTCCGCCGGATTAACGGAACAAACGGCGGGATCTCGAATCTGTGGTCCAGAGAAATCATGGTGCTTGATGCCATTGATGATGAGTATGGTGGGGTTGTTGTTGATCCTGAGAAATTGCCATCTAATCCGAATTCGTTTGCGTTTATTCTCCGTTCCTCTCTTTCTCATTGGAAAATGGAGGTAATTTTTTTTTCCCCACCTATGTTTTGGTTAGAGACATTATGATTTATTTTTAAGTGCTAATTGCTTATGTTTTGGTTAGAGACATTATGATTTATTTTTAAGTGCTAATTGCTTTTTTTTTTTTTGGTTAGGCATCAAATCAATCAAGCATCCTATGATCTTGTTAATGAAGCTTTAGTATCTCCTTAATCAGAAATGTAACGTAGATTCATTCTTAATTATCGCAGACGCAGAGTTAGCACATATGTATTTCACATTTGTATTGGTTTGTGCTATTTTTCCGTGACATGTAAGTGATATTTAAGGCAGCGGTTTAATTGTACCAGTACTTCGATTGTAGGGAAAGCAAGGAGTTTGGCTAAAGTTGCCAGTAGAAAGAGCTGATCTTGTTCCAATTGCTGTAAAGGCAAGTTTCTTGCCCTGTGCTTAATTCTCTAACTTAAAACTGTCCTGCTTTGACTTTGTATAAAACAGTGTCTTATTTTCACATAGTGATACTTACAATTACAAGCCATTTGGTTTCAGGAGGGCTTTGAATATCACCATGCTGAAAGAGGGTATGTGATGATGACATACTGGATTCCTGAAGGTCCTTCCATGCTTCCTGGTAATGCTTCACACCAAGTTGGGGTCGGCGGATTCGTCATCAATGAAAAAAATGAGGTACTTTTGCTTCTTGTTATAACGCATAGTAAAAAGGAAAAGAATAAATATTTCCAAGCTAGGACCAAGAGAGAAGAGATAGAAAGAAAAATAGAACTACGAGAGAGAAACCGGGAATTCTAGAGACAGAACAAGAACTCAAGAAGAGAAAAGTTAATAATTTGAATTCGTCAACGATAACTCTAGATAGCACTAACGGACAAACATAATCTTCAATTCAAAACTAAGTTAGATGAAACAATCTTAATGGATAGATACATAATTCAATTTCCTAGTATCTGTATCTTGTTCCACATCACTAGCCAATCTTCATTGATTTGAGAAAATGAGTCTTTTGCAACTTATCCCCTTTGGCGGCTTTAAGTTCTGGCTTTTCTCAAATATATTTGTTTTTCTAAGCACTGCTCTGATGTTACTTATATGGTGGAAGTTGCAGCTAAATATAACAGATCACATCTTCTGAGACCTCTTTCATGTCATCCTTTAGTCACCAAAAGTCATAATTTCCTCAACAACCGGGGAAAGACAAATTGATGATGATTCAACATCATGAGCTTCAAACTGTTCTGCATTACTTCATCTTGACATTTTAAATTTTTAGAAGCTAATAAGAACTATTTCACATTTTCTGCCAGTATAAAAAATCAATCAGAATTCACCACACACACGCACGCACGCTCGCACGCACGCACGGATGCTTAGCGTGCCAATGATGAAAATCTGCTGCCGACAGACATCATTTTTAGCTCTTGGTCAGAGTCATTCTGAATTTCTTTGTTGTTCTGTATCTCTCAAGAAAGAAGCCTATAATGTAAAAAATTGAAAAAGAAAAACTTACCAGAACAGTTTTCTTACATTCCCATGACTAACTAGCTCATGCCTCTTAAAGCCCTTTGCTTGAAACTTGAACTTAAATTATTTTATGGCTAACCGCAGGTTCTTGTAGTACAAGAGAAACATTGTGGTCCTGCATTCATTGATCTTTGGAAAATACCAACTGGATTTATTCTTGAGGTACTTATATTTGAGTCTGAACCAACTGGATTCCCTCAGATTTTCTAAATTCCCCATTAAAACCTTCGAAATTTTCTGTTCACATCTTTATCTAATTGTTTGTCCGCGTTATTGGTTTGACTTCAGTCAGAGGAGATCTTCACAGGAGTTGTGAGAGAAGTCAAGGAGGAAACTGGGGTGAGATTTAATGTTTCTTTGTTCCATTCCTTCAGGAAAATAAGATTTTGTCTTTCGAGACAGAACATAACACTTTATCTTACTATTTTATTCCAATAATTTGAATTTCTTTCACTTTTATTGCAGATTGATACAGAATTTATAGAAGTCATAGCATTCAGGTTGCGATAACATGTCGTATTTTATCTGAGCCTTGTTATTAAACTTTATGGTAGCAATGGCCATTGGTCACATTTAGTAATATGTTATCTCAAAAGTAAATACCATTTAAGGATTCGAACTAAAATGAAAAATGCTCGAGTGAGTTTTCTTCTGAACGACCATTCCATTTCCTAATAAATTTCTGCATCTTTTCTTTCCAGGCATGTTCACAATGTGGCTTTTGAAAAATCAGATTTATTCTTCATTTGCATGCTAAGACCACTTTCAACTCAGATAAAAGTTGATGATCTTGAAATTCAAGCAGCTAAGGTAAAAGAGCTACTTTTAGTTCTGGCTTTTGCCTATATGTTAAAAATTATTTACACTTGATGCTTATTTCAAAAAAGGATTTGTTCGGAAAGTAGAGAAAACTCAGGTACTCTGATGAAACAGTGCATTGTTTATAGTAACAAGCAATGAAAGAACCCCATAAGAGAACTTAGGAGCTAGTTTGAGGAAACTTAGGAAGTGCAACTACAGGAGTTCGAACTTGAAAGTTGAGACCACATGCTCTTGTCCACGTTAGTTTCTCGATTTTTTTGAGAGATTTAAGTCGATAATAGGTGAACCAAAAATATTATATACTATTTGGTTTTAAACAAATGATCTTATGGTTGATTGCTAGTAGATTAATAACTTAGTCATCTGGTATCAAGATTAATTCTGACTCGATAGCGTTTTTGTACACCAATTATGCAGTGGATGCCCTTAGTTGAGTTTGTGGAGCAACCCCTTATACAAGAAGACTGCATGTTCAAGAAAGTAATCGACATATGCATTGCCCGGCTAGGGAAGCGTTATTGTGGCTTATTTTCTCATCAATTGGTCTCAAAATTTGATGGCAAGCCTTCTACCTTGTACTACAATGTTATGGAGACACACAATTCCAACTGTATAGGCGAATAAAGCTCTTTGCGATTTCTCAAAAACCGAACAAAACGATCTCTTGGCGATCTTTAGCCTTCATGCCAGATGGATTCCTTTTGCTCTTCCCTGTGTTCTTTGGTTGAGACCAAGTGCTGATACATTCTTCTTCAACACCAGCAGTATTATTCGTACCTTCTTAACAAATACTTAACATGTAATTACAGTTATTTCTCTGTTGTATATAGTCTTCTCCACCTTTTTATGGCACAGATGCGCTATTTTTCTTTTGTACATGTCTCTTCTCGTATGTGTTTCTAAATAGGATCTTGTTGAACTTCCTTTAGAATCACAAACTTGTGCTATTTGACGTGACCGAGTATAAAATGGAAAATATTCTATTATTGTATTTGAGCTTCTTTGTGATCAACTTGCTTACATGACATAATCAGTAGTTATTGTTTTCTCAATGCTGAAAATTTGTGAAAATGTTTTGGCCGACAGTAAATAGTAGATTAATATGATTTATGATAAGTGTCGGTCCATTCCATTTGATAGCTCTAATTCAATGTATCTAGTGTAAAAAAAAAAAAAAAAATAAAGGGGCTAAATCCCGCATGTTTCTAGGTTTGCTGTGGATATGGAACCACTGGCTGGCGACTAATAAAAAAATAGATTTTTATACGGGAGTTTCTCCGGTGTTTCTTTTTTTTTGAGAGTATTAGTGTTTCTTTCTTTTTCAATCGTTAGATCTGGTCAAAATCACACCATATTAAAAAAATATGTAGAATAAACAGATTTGAATACAGATCTAAAAAATAAAAAACACCAATATTCTTAAAAAGAGAAAACACCAGAGAAAGTCCCCTTTTATCCTAGCGAAGTCCCCTTTTATCCTAGCAAGTTAGTTTGAAGCATATTGCATCAATGTTATTAGAAATGAGTTTGGTAAAAAGGCATTCATGTGGCCTCTTAAGCATACCAAATTTGAATCTAAATTAAACGGTGATACAAAGCAACAGAAAAAGCAGAGAATAATGTCTCTGTCCCTGAAATGGTTGCTCAGAATCTGAGTTGGGAAAGGTAACTTCTTTTCATTAGCCTCAGAAGACAATTACTTTCAGCTGTTAAATGAAATAAAAATAATAACCAAATAAGAAGAGAGCTACCATCGATGGGTTGATGTAGCGGTAAACATGTTTTTTTTTATTCTTCTTTTAGCATGCGCGTAAAATTTGATACTACACAGTCTCACTTTAAATTAGATTTTAATTTGACTAATATGTTGTGCTCGTTGGTTGTGTAGGATATGAATAAAAATTAGGCCCATCTTTTGAGTAGAATTAGATCAGATCCTTTCTATTCTATTAGTGATTCTGAAATTTCTAAAGTGATGAAAGGGAATGGAGGCATCCTTTCTATTCTATTGGTGATTCTGAAATTTCTATTAATGATTCTGTTTTTATTCAGAAAAATAGAACGTCTAAAAAATTTCCAAACTACGATATTTCTTTAGGTTGGTAAGAGCTCTCTATACATACTATTTTTCAATTTTGCCCACCGCTTAAATTTACACAAGCTATTGAGATTCCTAGCAAAGTCAAGTTCCACTAAACCATACCAAGCGCTACATTTTCTCTTCATAACACATCAATATACAATTTATCGACCCTAGTTGAAAGTGAAGTGTCGGTCTAATTAAGGTCATTCATGCATTCACAACTTCTTTAAAATATTGCCCGTTGTTTTCATCATGATCGTTGTAATCAATGATTAGCATAAATTCCATAATTTTAGTTGATGGAAAATATTGTATATTTTGAAATTACAATTAATGGAAAATAAAATGTACGTTTTTTTAAAAAATTTGCATTTAATTAAAAACTAATAAACAACTAATGACCCATTAAAAGGATAGACGCACGCCTGAGGCCTGAACACAGGAGAACACCTTGGCACACTAACAATGAGCACCTTGACACACTAACAATGAGCACACATAAAACTTGAATTGAAGAAACACCTCTCAACAAGATAGGCTTTCGAGCGCTAGAAGGACATATCGCCAAACCACACGAGGGGACATCTACATGGCATAGAAAAAAATTCTAGCCAGACTACGACAACCTTATCATGAGATATACAAAACGGCCTTAAGTTGATCACAAAAAACTAACAACAAATAGCAAAACAAACGAGGGTCGGGTGGGGAGACCACCATCCTTATTACAAACACAAAAATTACATAAAAAAATAGAAAAAACCTCTGACTACCGCCGTACGAAGCCTTCGGTGAAGGGCAACCGGCCAATGTGCTGTCAAGGGAGATAGCAGGCCAAGAGATCTCAGCCACCAGATGACAAACTCGTATGGAAATGAAGCCCATCTATTCGGCTTTCAAGCTTCAAGCCCGTGTAGATCTACCTAAAGAGAGCCACCACACCGTACACTGCTACTATTAACGAGAAGCTCACAATAAGGTGAGCTGAAGGAGTAAGTTTTTTGGCCGGGAGCCTGGCGACGCGCCCAGAGACTACTTCAAAACTCTGGCTGTCGTTCACTCTTTTTTGTCTGATTTGTGTGGATGAGGGAGAAAGTTGAAACCCGTAAAATGTATATTTCCAAATCAATTATGATATTATAAACCATAGTAGTGATAAAAAATCACACATGTGATAGCAATACTTATATTATTAGTGGCTGTGACAGCAATACCATATTATTAACGATGTAATATCATGTAACTGTTGTTCTGTCACAAGTTTTTTTGGTTGCAAAGTTGTCCTGTCACATTACCATATCCACATCTGGGTAATAACTATGATTAGTATTCATTACTATTAATCCCAACTGTATTCTAGGAAACGGAAAATGACCCTTTTTTTTAGTTCGAAGAAAAAGATATTTTTGATTTATCTGCACGTTTTTTTATTATAACAAAATTATACCCAAGTTGTGCTAAATATATATATATATATATATATCTTATTTTATCTTACATCTTACAATATATAAAAGTTCCAATCGAGACTCTGAGTTTCGTCCGCGAAGGGGGGGCAGACAAAACATTTCGTCCTAGTTTTATTTTATTTTATTTTAATATTGAAAAACATTTTTTTTTATTTTTTTAAAACATTTTTTAAATTTTTTTTTGCATCTCCTCTTCTTGTTTTTTTGTCCTCTTTTTCTTTTATTTACTTTTTTTAACCTCTCTTTTTTATTTTTTCTCTTACTCTTATTTAATTTTAGTATTATTTTAGTCTCTTATTTTTATTTTTATTTTTTAAAAATAATTAACAAAATAGGTCTATACCGTAGGGGACAAGACCTCCAAAAAAATTTTCATAATTAAAACTCCACCACGAGTTTTTCATTAGACCAAATAAAATTCGAGTCATTATACTCCAATAGCTTTTTTGGTCCCTTATATTTTTACCTCACTCTTTATTTAATCATATGATTTTTTTTTACAATTATACATTCTTGTTTTTTATATTTTTTCTTTTGCTTTTGTTTCACTTCCTATTTAATTGCACATGGCCACCGCTAGTATGTATACTAGTGGATTACTCGTGCATTTGCACGGGTACGTAATAGTATAATTAACAGTATGAGATGATGGTAAAATAATTCTTTTTCTAATTGTTTGAGGGTCAGTATCACCTTTAGTTATAGCATCTTGAATACCTTTATAAAATTCAGATATCAGATTATTTTGATTATGTCTAACAAAATCTAATCGATCTTCTTCGACGTAGCATAGGCATCTGTAATATATTGTTGAAATAATCTACCACTTTTAAACAATGTGTTTCCTTCATTTAAACGTTGGTGTAACTGAAAAGCATAAAATGATCTCATTGAAATTCGTTTTTTAGATGGTCTATTTCCTACAAATTCAAGAGTCCATCCTATGTTAGGTCTATATCCATCTTCACTATAAGAAAACAATAAAGGATACTGTAATGACATATAAGATGGATGGAGTTTATTAATTCTTTGTAGGTCACCGGTTTGATTACATATAATAATATCTCTTCCTTTTTCGTATTCACCAATATCACCAACAATTAATGTTCCAATATCTGTTGAGGTTGGAAGGTCATACTGTGTACCATCTTCATCTCGTCTACCTATTAATCTTAACTTCATTAATTGTGTTTTATCAGTGTTGTAGTAATTTTTAACAAATCTAAATAATTTAACTAATATATTTATTTCATCTAACATTATTATTAGTTTTTTAATAATAGTTTCATTTAAAGAATCTGAACTATTCACTGATGTAAAAATTGACATTCTATTCTAAATTTCATTTTCTGTATCATAAACATATAATTGTGCAAATTTTGGAGGATTATTATCAACTAGAAGTAAAGATCCCATTAAATGATGTGTTTGTCCACTAATCTTAAATATATAGGGTCCAAATGTTTCATTAATATTTGATTGAATGTTTACCCCAAATGATGTAAAAGAAAACATTGAATTATATGTTCGTATATTTTTCCTAAAATGTGTACTTAGACTTCCACCATAATAGTTTAATAAATCATCTAAAATTGATGGTGTTTTTCTTTTAGAAGGTAATTTTATTTTTTCATTCTGACAACATGAAGAATATTTATATGGATATTTTTCGGTTCGTTCATTATTCCAAAATGTTGCTCCACAGTGTTCACATGTCGACTCACAATCTCCCAGATCAATATAATTAAGATCACCTAATTTCATAGTTTTAAAAATAATTTTAAATTAGTTAGAAATATACGCTTTAAAAGTTTAGAAATAAAGATTTTAAGTTTAGTAATTACTTTCTTGAACCAGCACTGTTTTTTAGTGTTGAATTGTTGACTTTAAAGGGAGCTCAGTATTTGTGAAAGTTCCACAAAACTGTGTATGTTTAGTTCGACGTGTCCTTATAATTTCTGAACCTGAGTGATGCATTTCTTTCGGCCTTCTTTTTCTATTTTTGACACCTTCGGTTTCTTTTGATGAGGATAAATTTCATTGAGCTTTCTTTTCGTTTTCATTATCTGTAAATGATATCATAAACAATTATTATATAATAAATTGTATATCTATTAAATATAAATTAGTCTAAATGTTAAACATTGAATTATCATTTTATAAATTTTAATTTTAAATGCAGCGTAATTATTTATCTTACCTATTATAAGTAAAAAAAAAAAACCGTTTTGTTAAAATGTTTTGTATATTATTTATAAAGATAATTATTTAGTTTCATATTGTTATTTTTTTTATAATTGTAAATAACAATGCTTATCATATGTTAAAGTATATTTAATTTTAATTATGATATATTATTCACAATTAGATTATGTTTGAATAAAAATTTTATTAATTTGTATAATTATTAATAAAATTTTATTACCGAATAGTTATTTATTGTTTCTATATATATTTAGGTATTTTATGCTTAATTATGATGAAACATTTCAGCAGGTCATTTTTTTAAAATTTTTGACATAAATATGTATGTTAAAACTATAATGTAATAAACATTATAACATGTTTATGTTCTATAACTAACAAATATTTATCTAAACATATATTCGAATGTATAAAAATGTAAAACTAATAAACCACACAAACGATAACATAAATAAAATTATTTATAAGATATAATTAGGGAAATAAATAATGAAGATTTACAATTTTTTTAACTTTTAAAATATAATAAAGGAGCGAAATAAATAATATTAATATTTTATAATTAAAAAATAAAGTTATATTAATAAGTAGATATTGTAATCAATATTGTAAAAAAGATATAAATAATATATAGTATATTATTAAGTAGAATAATTTATTTTTATAAAATTTATATAAATGTTTTATTATTAAATAAAATATTTATTTAAAATTAACAGTATGAAATTTATGTAAATTTTTAAGCATTTTCTTAAATATATATACAATAAGTTAAATAGAAAGCATTTCGTTAATGTATTATATATGTTAATAAATATACTTTAAATAAATCTAGAATAATTATAACGTATAAATTAAACACTAAAAACTTATCTCTGGCATTACAAAACGTACGTTTCTATTTGAGAGAGTTAAGCACAATTGGAGTATCAATCGTACACAAAAGCTAGACAAAGCTGTGTTCGACGGTAGACAGTACAACGAAACAACAAATCTGTTTCAAATAAATGTAATACATTACAAATCTGTAAGTAATAAATGGATTGTATAATAAAAATGTAAATTCAGAAAATTAAAAAAAGTACTTATAATACATTTATATTATAATTGAAATAAACAATATGTAACATATATTATTTACATATTATGTAAATTGTGTTTACGTTATTTATATAAAAAATACATATAACTAAAACTGTAAATATCATATTGCTTACATTGTTTACATTATTTACATAAAAATTGTATGTAAATGAAACTGTAAATATTACATATCAAATAATCAAGATAACACTAAAAATTAAAACACAATTAACAATTGTTAACTAATAATGAAAAAAAAAAAAGAATAGAATGAAATAAGTTAAATACAAAAAATGTAACTAATAACTCACATAAAAAAATAACTCTTGAGTTATAAGCTAGGATAATAATATTTGAAATTTGTATTCAATAATGAAAATATTTCAGTACCCATGTCATCTAGCATTCGGTGGAATTATGTAGTAATATCTAATTTTCATATTGTTTACGCTTATACGTGTACTAAGAATAAATATTGTCCTTGAAAATTCACGTATAAGAATGGGTACTGTTTCCTTTTAAATTTACTGTTTTTTACGTAAAATTACTTGCCTTGTAGACAATGTTTTGTCCGGTGACCATTAGTTAATTTTTGAAGTTGGAAGTTTAAGCAATGCTATTGTTTGTTCTTTGTTGGCCCAAATGCATGTTTCGTTTCCTAAATGCCTCTATTTATATAGTGTTTATTTTTTTTTGTCATAAACGGTTTACTCTTAATTCAATTTAATAATAAAGCATTAATACTATTTAGCTGGCAGGAGGTGAACATTTATTACAAATACATTAAAAAAACTCCCAAATGGAATGGGAGGATGAATACTGAAGATCTTTCTTCACATACACAATCTTTATAGCAGAGAAGAGAAGGAATCTATGTCTACCATATGTTTGTAAAATTGGTCCACATAACACAATACAACATAACATACACGGAACAGAACTCCAACAAAAGAAAAGACTTGACTTCACAACCTTTTCTCCACATAATACAACTCCAAGCAAGTCTAAACACCAGAATAAATATAGTGAAAAAAAAATTAGGAAAAGAATCAGTTGAAGAATGAAATATTTCAAAATGGAATAAAAAAAGATAAAACACCTGCAACTAAGAAGCAAGGAAATTGGTTACTGTCAAAAAAATATAAACATCTCAAATCAACTAATATAGAAATAAATCTTCAATAATCCGAGCAAAACCAACATTTGCTAATTTACTATTAATGAGTACTAAATACATAGTAATAGTTCCCGGGAGATTTAAAGTGAAATAAGAAAAAGAAAACGTTTGCAAGTAAGAAACAAAAAGACAATGACATCAAAATATATAAAGGAATGGTTCAGGTATTCATCTTTTTTTTGCTACCAATATGTATCAAAAGTAACTGGAATATGATTTAACATTGTATTTGGCTGCCAACTGAATTAGTGAAGTAGGTATATTAGAAAATGAAATAGTAAAAAACAATGGACAGAAGGAAAAAAGTAGAAAATAAGAAACTTCCAAAGTTAAAACATAGTTAAATGATTATAACTTCCTACTAAATAGTAAACACCAAAGTAAATATAGTAAAGGAAAACCTTAGAGAAAAAATTAGTCCAAGGATGAAATGGTTCAAAGCAGAGGTAAGAAAATAAAACACCTCCAACTAAGAAGGCAAAAACTTGATTATTGTTAAAAAAACATAAACGCCTTAAACAAATGATATGAGAACAAATCTTCAATAATCCGGGCAACATCAATAATTAGTAAATCACTATTAACAATTACTCAATACATGGCAACAATTCTCGGGGGTTTTTTTTGCCCTTTTGTTTTGCTACCAACATGTATCAAAAGTAACTGAATTATGATTCAACATTATCATTGGCTACCAGCTGGATTATTGAAAGAGTTGCACTAAATAACAGAGGAACAAATTTTAATAGCTGTAATAGTAAAAAAAAAACTTACAAAAATAATCAGTTAAAGAATGAAATGGTTTAGAGTAGAATAAGGGGAATAAAATATTTGGAAGTAAGAAGTAAAAAGGTATGTTATTTTTCAAAAAAACATAAACACCCTTAACGAAATAATACTATTAACAATTACTCAATACATGGCAACAATTCTCGGGGGTTTTTTTTGCCCTTTTGTTTTGCTACCAACATGTATCAAAAGTAACTGAATTATGATTCAACATTATCATTGGCTACCAGCTGGATTATTGAAAGAGTTGCACTAAATAACAGAGGAACAAATTTTAATAGCTGTAATAGTAAAAAAAAAACTTACAAAAATAATCAGTTAAAGAATGAAATGGTTTAGAGTAGAATAAGGGGAATAAAATATTTGGAAGTAAGAAGTAAAAAGGTATGTTATTTTTCAAAAAAACATAAACACCCTTAACGAAATAATATGAGGATAAATCTTCAATAATCCGGGCAACAACAATACTTGCTAAATCACTTTCAACAATTACTCAGTACACGACAACAATAGAGAGGAAAAACATCATCACCACCAGGGACCAGCAGATTTGTAATAGAGAGGTAGAAATGAAGTAGAAGAAGTAAGGAATAAATACCTTAGAACAATAATGAAAGTAGATAGAGTTGATGCAGAAGCAGAAAAAACACATGAAACTAGAGATAACAAAAGGAACTCAGTAATGGAAATTAAAGAAAAGGAAGCAGAGAGAAAAGATAAACGATATGTACATGGAAATGAGGTGAAAAAGGTAAGAAATAAATACCTTAGAGGAATAAAGAAAGCGGATATAGTTGATGCAGAAGATCTAAAAACATTTGAAAACAAAGAGAATAGAACAGGGGAAAAACGTCTCTAATGAAAATTGAAGAAAAGGAAGAAGACAGAGAAGGTAGACGATAAGTATATGACAACGAAAGCAGGAGCAAAGCAAATGACTATAAGCATGAAAAAGAGTACAATATATTTATACGAAGGAAATAAACGTTTGAGTATATGGCGGTAGTAAATACTGGAAATAAAACTTAATAGAACCGCCATTACGCTGCAAACAAAAGGTAATAATTTGCTAAAAACATGTGTTATGCTGCATGATAAGTACCGTGGAACAGAGCGAATAACCTGCAGACAGTCAAAACAACGTATCTCGTTAGAAATACTTACCTTGCACTAAAAACAAATTTCTAAATATTCCCGACTAATATAACCTGCAGAGAAAAGGGTTAATAATTAGTAAAAAATAAAAACGTACAAATTTCTAAATATTCCCGACTAATATAACCTGCAGAGAAAAGGGTTAATAATTAGTAAAAATAAAAACGTAATTTAAAAAAAAGGAAAACAATTAAGAGATAACAATAACAAATAATACATCTGGAACTAAAATTACTAACAAATCTCTGGAAACTAAAAAAAGAATACAAATTATAATAAAAAACCTGCAGACAGTTAAAACAAAGTATCTGGTTAGAAATAATTACCTTGCACTAAAAACAAATGTCTAAATATTCCCGACTAATATAACCTGCAGAGAAAAGGGTTAATAATTAATAAAAATAGAACCTTAATTTAAAGAAAAAACAATTAAGGGATAACAATAACAAATAATACATCTGGAACTAACAATACTAACAAATCTGGAAACGTTTAAAAAAAAATATTATAATAAAAAACGAAACTAAATGTATAGAAACCCTAATAGATATGGGAAGAAAAGAACATTTAAAAATTTCAGAAACTAAAGGGGAAAAATGAAAAAAAAAAAAACAACACCAAAAGATCTGGAAAGACGAAAACCAGAGAAAAAAAGAACAAAATCAAATCTAAGAAAATATAAACGAAGAACAAAACTACAACACCAAATGCAGATATCTGATCCCATAAACCTCAATAACAGATCTGAGGGAAAAAAAGCATTAATAGATCTAAAAAAAAAGGGAATAAAAAACTAAAGGAAAAAACGAACCCAAGTCTACAAAAATACTAACAGATCTAGAAAAGTAGGGCTAAAAAAAACTAAAAAACATAGAACATAACGAAGTAAAAAAACGCACAGAACTGAGAAAATGAAAAAGAAGAATCGAATAAAAAAGGGGAGGAAAATGAAGCGAAATGTACAAAAACACTAACAGAATTGAAAAAATACACGGGGAAAAAAACAAATAAAAAAATCTAAAAAAAAAACCCAGATCTAAAAAAAGAAAAACGGCAAACAAAACTACAAAACAAATCCAACATAAAAATTAATTCCCACGTACCTTATGAACAGAAAGAACGGGAGAAGGGGAAAAAAATGCACCGAACATGCAACAAAAAGCAAAATGAACCCTACGAAAGCCCTAACCCATTTACGGAGGGAAAAATTGAAATTAACCCCATGAAAAACACAGGGAAACCCAAGAACATAAAAAAAGTCGGGGAAAAAAAAACCGAAGCCAAACCTAGGAAAAAAAATGGGAAACAAAACTACAAAACAAAAAAACATAAAAAATGATTCGCATAAACCTTACGCAAAGGAAAAAAGGAAGAAGGGGAAAAAAATGCAGAGAACATGCAAAAAAAAAAAAAAAAAACAGAATGAAACCCACCAAAAACCTAACCCATTTACGAAGGGGGAAAAAACTGAAACTAAGCCCACAAAAAACGCAACGAAACCCACAAACATAAAATAGAGGAAAAACTAAGAAGGAAAACACAATAAAGCAGAGGAAACCATAAAGGAGACGAAGCGGATCTATGAAGAGAAAACAAAGAATGAGAGCCTCGGTGAAAGAGAGATGCAGGCATAAAGTAGAAATGAAAAAAGGAAGAAGCTTCCGGAGGAAGCTAAACAAAGGCCACCGAAGAAAATGACAAAAATGGGCAGAAGAAAAACACAACGAAGGAAAAAAATTGAGGACAAAATAGTAAAAACAAATTCTAGAAGACAGAAACGACGTGTTTCAGTAAACACTAAGAGAGAGGAAAAGAGCAAACCGAAGGAAAAGACAAAAAACCCAAACAAAACAAAGGGAAAAAAATCAAACAAAGAATAAAACGGTAAAAATAGCTAAAAGGACAAAAAGAGTATAAAAAAAGCCTCAATAGAATGAAAGATGGGCAAAATCGAAAAATCACTTTACTCAGTACAGTAACTTTCCGACCTCCTTTAGTAATAGGTATAATATACCGAAGTCCCCGCAGCTTGACCCCCACCATAATTGTATCAAGCAATGAATTTCCTATTATTTCGGAATCAAATAAAAAGAAAAATAATTAAGAAAAAGAGAGAATATTTCTCTAAATCTAAAATCTACAAAGGTCAAAGAGGTTTAGAAAGTTGATTAAAAGAAGGAATAAGAACCAAGGCAGATAAAAGGGCTTGTCCTAATCCCCCCATTTTAAACACTAATCTTCATCGATTACTTTTAATCCCAATTTCCCAAATCAAATTAATTAAAGAAAACAAGTTTTTTTTTTTAATTGAAACGGAGCAAAAGCAGCCTTGATTGCCGTCACGCCCATGCCCCAAAAGACACTTGTTTTTTGGGCTCTCGTTTGTCATGATTCCCTCTGGGAAATTTAAACAAACACCTTAGCTTCAAGTTTCCCAAATTTGTTATTCCCAATTTCCCCCAATTTCCTATTTTTACCGATCGAGCTAGGTTTTTGTTCCTAAGGGAAACAGACGACGATGACGGTGAGGTTGTGATTCCGAGAAACGGAATTGGAGGCAAATCCGACAGAATGCGGTTGTTTCCGTCGAGTTCGAGCTCCGGCAACGGCGGAAAAGTCGATCGAGCACTGTTGTACCTCAACATCTACGATCTCACGCCTGTAAATAACTACCTTTACTGGTTTGGCCTCGGGATCTACCATTCAGGCATCGAAGGTAATGCCAAATTCGTGTTGATGCTTAAGTTGATTGTGAGCAAAATTGTGTATTTTATGTTCTTTGGGAATTTTAAGCTTCACTTTTATCATGTTTTCGAAGCGTGTGATTTTTTTTTTTAAAATACCGATGTTAATGTCAAATGATTTATTGTGGATTAATTGTATGAATGATGTTTGATAAGATGATGTCAATTTTTCTAAGAACAGATTTGGATATATTTGTCTCTTTAAGGGCATATATTTTCGATAACAAGCTTTTGGTGTGGTTTGATTCTAACTTTGTTTTCTATGGTTTTAGTAATTGGGATTAGTTTGTGTTTTTTGTGGGCAGATCTACTTAGTTATTGGGTTTTGCTCTTTAGTTCTAGGTTGACTTTAGAAATTGAAGTTTCCAAATTTGGAACTAATTGAAAAGTACCCAGATAGAGATTACAACTTTGCACATCTAGTTTCTTGCGTAATCTAACTTTGTTTTCTATGGTTTTAGTAATTGGGATTAGTTTGTGTTTTTTGTGGGCAGATCTACTTAGTTATTGGGTTTTGCTCTTTAGTTCTAGGTTGACTTTAGAAATTGAAGTTTCCAAATTTGGAACTAATTGAAAAGTACCCAGATAGAGATTACAACTTTGCACATCTAGTTTCTTGTGTAAAAAAAAAAAAAAAAAAAAAAAAAAAAAAAAACTTCGCACATTTAGTTCTATTTCAGGCAAATAACTCTCCTACATGGCGTTCTTGCTTTGGAATTCCTTGTGTTTATGGCGGGTGTTGTTCTGGGCCCCATAACGTCGATGCTGTAAAACAATGCATGGTCATGACCACCACATTAGTTCGCAGCGGAAATCTCCAGATTTTACATGTGTACTGAGATCATGCTAATTAAGCGATTAATCGAGACTTGGATATGGTTAGGGGTTAATGGAGACTCGTGGTTGTTTTGATTTTGCAATTACTATTAATTTCATATGGCTAATACGATTGTCTGATTAGTGCCTCATTTTTTCCCTCCTTGAAGAGAGAAGTCTGTAGATGAGTTCAACTTTTAAAGCTTGTTTCATGTCAAGCTACGTTGATGCTCATTATTGTAGCTGGAGAACGGGATATGGCAATCTATGTGGAGCATCTAAAATGTCCAAGCAACTAAAAATTGAGGACCTTTCTCCCAAAAAATAAAATCGAGGACCTTAAACTAATTTGTTTTTGACCTCTTGTCCCTCATAAGTGGCTCTCTCTTGGGTTACTTGTGCTTCATCGAACTGGGAAGATCCTGCATTAGTTTAACCAGCTTATGCCTAAAAAATTTGATAGGTCAAGGACTAGAAGTTAGAAAAGGTGGACATTGAAAATAAGAAGAGTGTGCATTATCATATGATAGGATTACTTTTGAAGCTTTCAACCCGAAAGCTGACTTCTGTTTTGCATTATGTAGAAAAAAATATAAGATGTACCACATAACATAGAGTCCTATTAAAGGTTTATGTCCAACTATTTGTGACTAATCACTCAGGGAGATCAATTACTCTTTATTTGTTAGAAACTAGTTGATTAAGAATCCAGATATGCAGCTAATCTCTCTCAAAGTAGTCATTTGGATATTATGCTTGAATGCTTGACCCCTGCATTTCTTTGTTTTATCTTCATGTTTTGCCAAACCCTTTGCTATCGTTTTTTCCCTTACTCTTGTACTCGAATAGTTGAATGATGTCTTCCTCCCCCAACTTATTTTATTGAGTTAGTGGTCAATACACCTAATACAGTTCTTTCCATCTTGACAAACAGCACATGGAATGGAATATGGCTTTGGAGCCCATGAGTACCCTTCTAGTGGGGTGTTTGAGGTGGAACCCAGAAGTTGCCCTGGATTTATCTTCAGACGATCAGTGTTGTTGGGCAGCATTGATCTGTCTCCTGGAGAATTTCGATCATTTATGGAACACATTTCCGGAAAATATCACGGTGACACTTATCATTTGATTGCCAAGAATTGCAACCATTTTACTAACGAAGTTTGCATGCGGCTTACTGGGAAGGCTATCCCTGGATGGGTCAATCGCCTAGCCCGAGTGGGTAAGAGAGAGGATCCTCTACTGCAACATTTTTATTACATTTATGAGCTATCATGTGTTCTTAAGATCGCTTCCAATCATCAAAAGTCTTATTTGGCTCAAGTTTGTTCCCTAGATATATATTCATCTTTAAACATGGGATATTTATTTTTGGCAAAGCTTTCTTTTTAACCGCTTGGTCCTCTAAGTGTGTATCATATGTAATATATGTTTACCTCCCTTTTGATGTTTACAAAATATCTGTAAAAAGCAGAGTCCCTGTGCTGTATGGCTATTGCACGTTAGGAAATGGATTTATAAGGGGTTTCTGAGGGTGATAGCCACGACTGCTAAGTCTCCCGCATGTGTACATTAGATTTTTATTTCTCTGATTGATAGTTGTTTGAAGTTGCAGGTTCTTTTTGCAATTGTCTTCTGCCAGAAAGTATTCAGATTAATGCAGTGAGACATCTTCCTGATCATGCAACTTATTCTGGTAAGTTTGTGTGGAGAATCATATATGCGATGATTTTTTGTTTTTGTTTTTGTTTTTTGTTTTTCTCTTGTTCCTTTTTGCTAGAAAATTGTACTTGTGCACTTCTTCTGAAAAGAAAAGAGAGGGTTTCATAAAGCCTCTACTTTTCAGAAGAATCAGAGAAAAACAATATATGGATTATGGGTGTTTCTGTTTTGGTTGTGATTACTGATTTTTTGGAATGTTATGCATATTCTTCTCTCGGTCGGTCCTTAGGAACATTGGTGTTATCATATCTTTCAGAACAAGATACCAAATCTTTGAGTTATTGCTAAATTAGAACATGAGTTTCTTTTGATTTTTTGATTTTCTATGTTAACGAGTAACTATCAACTGTGTCAAATGCAAATGCAGATGACGATAAAGATGAGTCAGCATCTCTTGCATCTTCAGGCACAGCCGAGAGCGATGAGCAGCCAGATCATCATCTGCTTACTACACCAAATGGTGATGTAGCATTTCTAATGGAAAAGCCAGTGAGGCTAGCGAGGGAACTCCTTTGATTTCTTCTCTAACTCTTTATCTAGCCCGTTTTGTTTCTCCCTGTTGTTTATACTTTATTTATGTGATCCAAGCGTGTAGGGTTAGGGAAACCGTGTACCAACTAAGTCATTTGAAAGTTGGAATATAGTCCTAGAATAGTAGCAATGACGTTCAATATTTGCCTGTCTATCACCTTTCTATACCATATGAAAAACGGCGACGCGTCAAATTTGTACCAACTTTGTTTTGTTTTGTTTTTTTGTTTTTTTGTTTTTCCTTTAAATTATTTTATGCCTGTTGCAGTGTTGTCCTCCTTAAATAGTTCCCGGAAATGACAAGGATTTGGAACATTTAAGAAATATGGTGCAAGGAGAAATAAGTTACTTATCGTATTGTTTATTCATCAAAGAATTTGATTTGGATAAATTAATTGCTTTCTAATTCAAACAATGAAGAACTTACGTCTGATGCATGTCTCACGTGCAAGCAAAAAAAAAAGAAAAAAGAAAAATTGTATGGGGTATTTTATGCGGACAAAAATTTAAAGGCACTTGTCTTCTTACTGGTAGTATCATTTTTTGATTGTTGAATTTGGTCAAAATAATATTAAATAAAAAAAGTATATAGAATTAATAATTTTTAATACAGATTTAATAATTAAAATGTAAAGAATTATTAGTAATTTATTTTTTTTGGTCTTACTAAAAAAGCTCTTAAATTTAAACTATCCTATCAAAAGTGATACCTATCTGGACTTAATTAAATGCTTGGAAGCATGTTGCTGCTCACAAGTTGCGCTGTGGGCGCTTTCTTCTTTTGTTGCTACTGCTGATTCCTACTCTGTTATGGAGTCATTTTTCTCTTTGCTCTTGTAAGCCATGAACACCAACATATAATAATCAAAACGAAAAACTTTTTCATTCAACTGTGACAATTAAATATATCTTCGTGCGCTGCTTAAAATTATAGAATACTTTTGACTTCCAAAATCAAAATTTGATTAAAAAATTAAGCCAAAATTAAATTAGCGAAAGAAAATCATCCTAAACACGACGTAAGTGTTTATTTACAATTGAAATCTTGTAACAATAGAATTTGTTTTTAGACTGCAAAGGAGCTTGTTTCTGATTGTTTTTAGACCGCAATAACATATAAGATGAAGGCATGTTCCGATTTGCCTTTTGGCACAAGCCCATCACTTGCCCGTATTGCAATGACGGATTAAAAAATTAAACTCAATTTACTAGAGTAAAATGAAATAACTAAAGTTTAGTGAAAGCACAGCACAAGCTCATCAGATGTATAAGATATAGTCTGTAGGACTGTATACGTATACCAAGCAAATTTGTAATACATTAATCAAAGAAATATGCTTAGGACAACAACGGGACTGATCTATGGGGTCTATATATTTTGGGATACATCTATTAGTGTGTGGTGTTGGACACCACTAGTACCCGTTGCATTGTTCTTCATCTCGGTACCACTTCCGAGTTCTGTTCTCCAATCTTTGAGTGATCCAATCATGAGTGTATGGTAACAAAATAAATACTGTTGCTGGTATTACAATTATAAGTGCAAAGAGTGAGTTATTTGGTGAGATTGTTTGCAAGGATATTAAATAGCAAAGAAAGGTTAACGTGTTCATTAGAATCCTATTGATTGTCCACCATCTAGATTCCAGCTCCAAAAGGAGCAAAACAATTCCATGTGTTGTAATGGCAAGGGCCAAGCTGTTCAACAACATGAAGAAGAGAAAACTCAAGTTTCCCATAACTACAGTTCCTGGAGGGTGGATTTTCTTATCATGAGTTGCGGTGGAATTGTTGTTGTCCTCCTGCCAAAGACCTCCAGGAGGGCTCAAGACAATCTGATATTCGACGGTCGCAAACAGAACAAGAGCTACCAATATCATACTCCGTGATTCCTCTGACACATCATTACTAACACGTTTAATATCTATATACCAACGTTCCAGCAGATTAATAGTTAGAGGCGGTAAACTTTTAGCTATTCTGCCATTGTTACCTTCAGGTTGGCCTTCTAATGCAATATCCAACTCATGATTCACGGCTGAAGTTGTGCTAGAAGTAGGAGGTGCTGAAACATTACAAGCTCCTTCTATGGTATTCAAATGTTCAGTCGCATTTGTGAGACTAGTGGAAATAGTAGGAGGTGAGGAAGGCTTGGAAGATTTCCACCAGACACAAGATGAAGTCTTCGAAGCTCTAGCACAACGTAGCATTTCCTTCATAACTTCTCGAGCTTCGCCGTTGTTTACTTGTGAGTCGCCTAATTCTAAGATTTTCAAGGCAGTAAAACCATCTGAATTCTTGACATCTAGCCCAACATTGCTGTCTATTAACACTCTTACTACCTGAAAATATTCCAATGATAGATCAAGTAATTAACTCATTGTTTTATTTGTTTGCTTTTTACCTTTTTCTCCTATATATTATAGGGTTATTTAGAATTTTTACACTTAGATTTTAGTGTTTTATTTTTATTTTTTTTAAAAAAAATCAGGTGGAGATTTGAACTTACATGATAAGAAAAAATAAGTGTAGATTTACTGTTAGGTTACGCTTGCAACCACTATACCGTTAGTTTTCAACAGTTGCAAAAATATACTCTCAGATGTATTTAATAGGCACATGAGTTTAATATACGCTTGATCGACTAATGAACTCACCAAAATACCATTAAAAGTATAGTTGATTTAATAAGAACTAACCTCTGGTTGATGAGTTTTTACGGCAATGTGTAACGCAGTATCGCCCACGTCATTTCCCCAATTCAGAATGTTGTACTCCGTTTTTTGGGATCCTTTCATCAAGGATGTTCGAACTTGGAATACTAGTAAGCTGAACACATCAAATTTCCTACTTTCCACAGCGATATGCAAAACAGTCTCACTGAGATTTGTCACATCTTGAATAGATGATGGGCAATAGAATAGAAATATTTTTACAAGACCCATGTTTCCCCGTTCTGCTGCATAATGGAGAGGAGTTTTACCCTCCTTTCCATGAACACGTACCAGATCGCTGTCGATATCTAAAAGCCGATCCACCATTTTCGTTTGCCCTTGTAGCGTAGCAAGGTGCAAAGGCGTAAATCCGTCTTGGTTTAGCTTCCTAGCAAGTGATGATTTCAATAGCATTGCCTCCGTCGCAAATTTGGCATGTCCAAGAGAAGCTGCTATGTGCAGAGGAGTATCAACAAATGGTGTATCATCAATGCGGTCTAGTACATGCGGGTCCTCCCGGATTAGGGAGTACAACATGTCAATATCTCCTCTTTCAGCAGCAGCTTTCATCCTTTCATCTACACTGGTCTCCAAGTCATGTAAAATCGTATAAAAGAAATTAAAAAAAAAAAAAAGGAAAGGCTGTAATAATTAGTTCGTTTATATATAAACTAATTACAGTCAAATATCTTATTCTAAACTAGAAAATTCAACATACGATATTAATTGGTATGTGACAAAAAGCTAGAGATTAGAGAAGTTAGTTAACGATTTCTCCAATTTTTGATAGGATAAAAATTTTCACCTGAGAGCAAGTTCGATAGTATTCACTATTGGAAGCAGAACAGCAGCAGAGGCTCCGGCACAATGCAGCATACTACTGATTTCGTCGCTTCCAAGTTCATCCGGCTGCTCTGAGATAGCCAAGGCTGTTAAACCGCCTAAGTTAATCGCATTTATGTCAACTTGACGGTCTATCAGCGTCCTCACAACCTGCATAAATTTATGATCAAAATAGTTTTATCTTACAATCCATTATAATAGAAAGATCAAACCAATGTCTGATAAAACAAAACATTGTATTAAGTTGCTGGCTAAGAGAAAAATATTCTAATTAATTACTTTGGTTTGCTTCCTGGTGGTGGCAACATGCAGCGGGGTGTTTCCATTGTCGTCTTTCCAATTTAGGTGCATCTTTTCCCATCTAGATTGGGGAAATCTCTCGTAACATTTCAGAATGATTTCAACACAATCAACATTATCATTGTCCAGAGCAACATGCAAAGCAGTTTGGTTGCGAATTGTCACATCTTCCAAGGCTGTTGGACATGTAGATAGGAAAGCAGACAAGAGTTGATTATTCCCATGTTTGGCTACGTAATGCAGAGGAGACATACCTTCTCTTCCTTGGACACGAACTAGGTCTCCGTCTCTGTCCATTGCAAGCAGCCGAAGCACTGTTTGGATGCGGTCGTTTTGTAAAGCGAGTTGGAGGGGACTAAACCCGTCCGGGTTTAACCTCTTCGCGAATGACGGATTTAGCCTCATCATCTCCACGGCGAAATGGGTGTGACCATTGATTGCCGCAAGGTGCATGGGGTTATCAACCAACATCTTATCGACTTCTTCGAGAATATTGGGACACTCTCGAATTAAGTCATAGAAGTCATCGATTTTGCCGTCGAGGGAAGCCGCTATCAACTTAGCATCCATTTGAGATCTGAGAAAAGGTCACAGCAATGTGGAAAAGGATGAGGAACTATAAAGGAGAGAGGCAGAGCTCAAGAGGTGAACTGGTTTCCCTTTTAAAACAACAAATTATATGGACTTTGGATGTTGGGAACTTCGTGGATGTTTCTAAGAAAGTAGTCTGTCATTAATTCTATTTACGACATACATTTTGGAGTCAAGTCTTCCATGGGATGTTCCTAAAAGTCTTCCAAGGAGCATGAGAAACTTTAGCAGCTTATGATTGGAAAATGGGTAGAGCGGAACGGGTCTTTAAAGAAAACTGGAGATAAGCCCAAGTCAACACACGATTTGTCTTTAATGTTTTGATCTTTCTAAATGCAGAGAAACGTGTGTGGACTGGAGCACTGAAAACCGTAGTCTAACGAAATTAATGATACTTTTCAACTAGTTAGTAGAAAAGGACTTTGATATTCCTTCATCACAAGCAAACATTCCTATATAATTGTCCAAACCCTTGATGAGAGAAAATCAAAGGGGAGTTTCTCTGGTAGGGCCGTTCTACTGGTAGTTCATTTTTTCTAGACCTATCAGTGAAACTCCCAAAATTAAATAAGAATGAGGAAATATCAGAGCTATTTCTATATATCCAAGTACACACAGAGTTTTATGACCTTTGTCTGAGATTTGTCCAAATCTCGTAATAAAATTTTCAGCCTGAAATTTCCATTCGTGATAGCTTCGTACTATATTGAAGCTTTCCCAACATGATTTTCCCCTTTTTTTTTTTTTTTTTTTTGCTTTAATGTAGTCTTGAATATATGTTTACATAGTAAACATGTGCATGTTATGCTGGAATGCTTGATCCCTGCATTTCTTCGTTTATCACCATGTTTTGTTGACCCCTTTCCTTTTTTTTTCCTTTTTTGAAAAAATAATTTTTATCCCACTCTTTTACAAAATTTTTTGGATATTGTCTGCTCCTTCACCAATTTATTTTATTAAGTTGTCAATACACCTAACACAATGGAATGGAGCTTATGGGCAGTACCGGAACCCAGAAGTTGCCCTGGATTTATCTTCGGACTATTGGCGTTGTTGAGCAGCATCGACGATACGTCTCCTGTAGAATTTCGATTATTTTCAGAGCACATTTTAGGAAACTATCATGTTGGGAAACGGGCATATTCTTCTTCCGGTTCTTCGGAACATTGGTCTTGTCATACAAAATCTTGGAATTATTGCTAACTTGGAACATCTGTTTCTTACTTAGGTTTTATTGACTTTGATTGTTAACAAGTAATTAGTAATTACCGTGTCAATGCAAATGCAGATGATAATAAGTAAGGTCAGATCTCTTGCATATTAAGGCAAATTTTTGGTTTTCATAAAGTCTAATTTTATTATAACCTAAGATGCTAAGCAAACATGAACTCATTTCCTCAAATATTCTCGAAGTGTGCTCATATCCTAAATTCGCGGGTTAGTGGGATTTCTTTTAAAGAGGGTCAAGTTTCTTGAACGGAAAGGAAATCAAACCCAATCATTTTTCATTTTATTTGATTTTAACCAGGTTAAAATAATAACCACGAGCCAGACATAAGAGAGTTGTATTAATCAATTAAAGTAATTAGTAATAATCATATAGAAATAAAAAGGAAAATATGAGATACATTTTGGAGTCAAAAGTCTTCCAAGGATTGTTCCTAAAAGTCTTCCAAGGAGCAGGCCCAGAAATATGCAAGTGGGGGGGCATGGTTGGAGGGTGAGGCCAAGTTGGTAGAAAGTAAGAAGCCACGATAATTTGACAAGTATGTTATGAACTTGCAGGTTCGAATAAGAAATAAAGTTTGAAATTGTATTGGGATATGTGATGAAAACATGAGTTGGAAATATGAGGAAACCAGAAATGGCATTTGCCTAGCTAAAACAATTTCTGAATTGGGTCAATTTTGAAATTAAAAAATAATACCAAAAAATTGTTGAAAAATAATAAATATGAAAAAAAATGAAAAATACAAAAAAGAAAAAAATTTAGATATCATACATGAAATTGGAGACAAAGCATTAATAAAAAAGTAATGAAAAAATAGAAATGCAGTTTTTATGGTAGGGAAGGTATTTTTACCTTACCGTTAGATTAACTTTTTACATATCATATCGTATTAAAAGTAATGAAAAAAAAAATACAATGGGAATTTTATCCGTGTTAAAAATTTGAGGTTTTTTTTTGTACAGACACACACTCAATTTTAAAAGTTTGGCGAAATGGTCTCTTAACATTTAATCTTTGTAGTTTACCTTTTAAACTTTAAAATTCACTGCAATGTTGGTCAAATTAAAAACGAAGTTAAAATTTTAGACGGTTTCTCTTATGTGAGTGTTTAATGAAGATAATTCTATTTTTTTTTTGCACTATATTGGTCCCATGTATGCATCATGAGCGATTTTTTTTTTTAATAAATTGAGGGAGACGCAATTTTTACCCCAAAAAGGTTAACTCCCAATTTTAAAATTTTTTTCACTCAAAATGTGTATATGAGGATCAATTTAATGTAAAAAAACTAGAAACACTCTCATCAAACACTCTATCTGTAAGAAGCTATTTAAAATTTTATCTTAATTTTAAACTTGACCAACGTGGCAACAAATTTTAAAGTTTAAGGGTAAATTTCTAAGATTAAAAATTAAAAGTCCAATTTGTCAAGTTATGGTTCATAATGTAGTGACCAAGAAAATTTCAGAATTTAAATAATGTAATTCATATATTTAAGTCAAGGATTTTTCCTAGAAAAATGAAATATATTATGGTATATTTTGTGATTGAAGGATTTGTGGAATTAACATCTGTATTTCTAAATTCTGTAACAGATTGCACATTAAGTTCATGTTTTCCCGATCAAGTAAATTCGATCGATAAATTCTCACCGTATTTTAAAACGGAAGAATTTCTAGTACAGATACAGTTTCAGAATCTTAATTTCAAGAATCTCCAAATACAGTACGAACTAGCATCCAATACACATATACATGAGAAAATAACTGTCAGTATAATTTTAACAATTTCAAAGAGAAAATCTAAAAAGTAGACAAAGATACAAGAGTTAAGTTTCATTTTTCTCTCTCCTTCCCTCACTTGGCCGGCCAAACTTAAGGGATTATAATAAACTTAGTGGTGGGGGATTAAACTGTACAGTAGATATATTTACTGTCAGGCACGATCACTATACCTTTAGTTCATACCATCAGACGTATTTGATAGGTGCATGTGTTAATTTTCTTTTTTCGGTCTGACGCATGAATTGACCAAAATACCCTTAAATTTATAGTTGATTAAATAAGAACGTACCTCAGGTTGATGAGTTTTTACAGCGATGTGTAACGCAGTGTCAAAAACGTTATTTTGCCAATTCAGTCTTGTACTCCCTGATTTCTGATCCTTTATCAACGGCTGTTCGAAGTCTGAGTACTAGTAAACAAAATGCATCAAATTTCTTATTTTTCACAGCGATTTGCAAAGCAGTATCCTCATGATTTGTCACATCTTCAATAGATGATGGGCAACGTTGTAGAAATGTTTTTAAAAGATAAACGTTTCCCTGTTCTGCTGCATAATGAAGAGGAGTTTTGCCCTCCTTCCCATGAACACGAATGAGTTCACTGTCAGCAAATATAAGTGAATATACCATTAAGGTTTGCTTTTTTAGCAAAGCAAGGTGCAAAGGCGTAAATCCCTCTTGGTTTAACTTCCTAGCAAATGATGGTTTCAACTGCATTGTTTCCATCGCAAATTCTGTTTTCCCAAAAGAAGCTGCTACATGCATAGGAGTATCAACAAATGGTGTCTCATCAATGCGATCTAGTACGTGTGGGTCCTCTCTGATTAGAGTGTACAACTTGTCAATATCTCCTCCTTGAGGCTTTCAACCTCTCATCCACACTGACCTCCAAGTCATGCAAAATCATTAAAGAGGTAAATAAAGTAAGGAAAGAGTCATTTGGAAGTGGAAGACACTATATGATGCAATGCAGCGGGAGTGGAACTTCATGGCCCAGTTGGAACACCCAAAGCCCCAAATACGTACGTTTTTGACAAAATATACTTTCGGAAGTCAAAATGGCACTTTTTCCGTTTTTAGGATTTATTTTTGTAATTTCATTAATGTAAGGACCTTTCGGCAATTTTCGTTATGTTTTGCATGAAGGGTTTCGTTTATATGGTTTTGTTGAACACTTAGGGGGGTGGTTGGAAGAATAAAAATAAAAACCTCAGATTGAGAGTTTCTCAATTTCCAGATTCAATTTCTCGGTATTCTTGTGAATCAACGAGTTTTGAATTGTAATTTTCATTTCCCCTATGTACGCTGCATCATATTGGTATCAGATTTGGAACGATCCTGCACCATGCCACCTTGAAGACGTATGAATGCTACCCCTATGGACGACGTTCTCCAGCGCGACGAAATTGTGCGGCTGCGCCAGCAGGTGGAGCAGTTGACTCAGTAAATGGCCGCCTTGCAACAACCTCAACCTCCACTGGATCAAGATCTTGATGAGGACGATTCAGACCTCGACTAGAATCCTTTTGCCGCCCTACCTGCGATTCCTCCCCAAGCCGATCGACGTTGGGAAGCCGGTTTCAAGGTGGATATTCTTGAATTTCATGGTTGTCTCTAGGCGGATGAATTCCTGGATTGGCTGCATATGGTTGAGGAAATTCTAGACTTCAAAGAGGTCCTTGATCCTCGTCGTGTCCCCTTGGTCACCATGAGGTTGCGTGGTAGGGCACAAGCATAGTGGCAGCAGTCCAAGAATAATTGATTGCGTGCTGGTAAGGACAAAATTTCCACGTGGCCGAAATTCAAAAAGCATCTGCGGGCCGCGTTCCTCCCATACAATTATGAACGCGAATTATATTAGCGATTTCAACTTTTGCGCCAGGGAACACGTTCTGTGGACGACTATACTGTAGAATTTTATGAGTTGTTGGCTCGCACAGATCTTGTTGAAACGTCAACCTAATTGGTTTCACGTTTTATTAGTGGTCTGCGTTTGCAACTCCAGGACGTGCTGAATATGTTTGACCCTATGACCGTTTCTGAATCGCATCAATGGGCGTTGCAGGCTGAGAAGCAAGAGCAGTGGGTTCAAACAAATGCCTGTGTCGACTTCCACCCCTTCAGCCCAACCAGCACCACGAATGGCACGTCACTCCTCCTCTTCGCGCTACTGGCGGTCTTCCACAGGCTCGTTCTAGTGGGGGTGTTCGTTGTTTTAATTGCGGAATGGAAGGTCATCGTCAGACAGATTGTCGCAAGGTAGCTCCTGCCAATTGTGGACTGCTCGCTAATGATCTTGATGTTGATACTAGCCCAACTTTTGATGTTGGCAAGACTGAGCACCTTAAGGAAGAATTTGTTGAGGGTGATGTAGGTCCTTTATTGATGTTACGATGAACCTTTTTGAGTCCCCGGGCTCCGGACGATGATTCACGGCGTACTGCTCTTTTCACTTCTACGTGCACCATTAAAGGCAAGGTTTGTCGTTTCATTATTGACTATGGTAGTTGTGAGAATGTGTTCTCTGAATCGGCAGTGGAAAAGTTGGGTTCGCCGGTAGAGAAGCACCTAAAACTGTATAAACTTGCCTGGCTAACTAAGGGTCTGGATGTCACTGTGTCCCACCATGTGTTGGTGTCTTTTTCTATTGGTCCCACCTATACTGATGAGATATACTGTGATGTGGTTCCAATGGATGCCTGCCATCTACTTCTGGGCCGTCCGTGGCAGTTTGATCGCGATGCTATTCACATTGGCCTTGACAACACATACTCTTTCCTGTTTCAGGGCAAAAGATTATGTTACTACCCAGCAAGGCTACTTCTTCTGGGGACAGTACCACTCTTCTGTCCTGAACCCACTTTGAGCATGCCATGACTGAGTCCGGCCTTGTCTTTGTGCTATTTACTATGCCTGCTGCTGCGGTTTCGAGCGCTCCGGATGTTATTCAACCCTCAGTAGATGAATTTGCTGATGTCTTTCCCGGCGAGCTTCCTCCTGAATTGCCTCCACTCTGTGATATCCAGCACCAAATTGATTTGGTTCCAGGAGTTGCTCTACCTAACAGGCCTCATTACTGGATGAGCCCAAAAGAGCATGAAGAGTTACGCCGCCAGGTTGAGGAACTACTCGCAAAAGGTCATATCTGAGAAAGCTTTAGTCCTTGTGCTGTGCCTGCCCTCCTAACCCCAAAAAAAGATAGCTCTTGGCGAATGTGTGTTGATAGTTGTGCCATCAATAAGATCACCATTCGCTTTCATTTTCCTATACCCCGGTTGGATGATTTACTTGACCAATTGAGTGGTGCAACGGTTTTTAGCAAGCTGGATCTCAAAAGTGGCTACCATCAAATTCGAATTAAGCGGGGTGAATGGAAGACAACTTTCAAAACTCGGGAGGGCTTGTTTGAGTGGTTGGTGATGCCGTTTGGCCTTTCTAATGCTCCTAGTACTTTTATACGGGTCATGAATCAGGCACTTCGCCCTTTCATCGGTAAATTTTTTGTGGTCTACTTTGATGATATACTTATTTACAGTGATAATCCTGAGGTGCACCTTCAGCACTTGCGGGAAGTTTTGTTGGTCTTGCGCAAAGAGAAATTCTATGCGGCTGCGAGTAAATGTGTTTTTCTGACGGAGACAGTCTAGTTCCTAGAGTATGTTGTGTCCAAAGATGGTCTCTAAGTGGACAGTAGCAAGGTTGCTGCCATACAGCAATGGACCTAGCCTCGCTCTATCACGGAAGTGCGTAGCTTCCATGGGCTCGCCTCTTTCGACCGCTGTTTTATCCCCCATTTCAGCAGCATTAGGGCCCCGATCACGAATTGCATGAAGGGTACTAAGTTCACTTGGACAACCGATGCCGAGTCCGCATTTGAGGAGATTAAGCAAAAGTTGAATACAACACCACTTCTTGTGCTTCCTGATTTTTCCCAACCGTTTGAGTTGCATTGTGATACCTCAAAAATAGGCATTGGAGCAGTTCTAAGTCAATCAGGTCGTCCGGTTGCCTTCTTTAGCGAGAAGCTTTCTGGGGCCAAACTCCGTTTCAGTACTTATGATGTGGAGTTTTATGCGCTCGTTCAAGCAGTGAAAATTGGCGCCATTACTTATTCCAGAAGGAATTTATTCTTTTCATTGACCATGATACCCTGAAGTATCTCACCAGCTAGGACAAGATTTCAGCCCGTCATGCCTCCTGGCAAGCATATCTCCAACAATTCACTTTTGTGTTAAAACACAAAGCTGGGTTATCGAATCGTGTGGCAGATGCACTTAGTCGTCGCCACAGCTTGCTGGCCGAGATGCGAATACAGGTTCTTAGATTTGATTCTTTCATGGAGTTATATACCACTGACCCATTCTTTGCTACAGTACTTTTGAACATCTAGAATGGTGCGCGGACAGACTTTGTATTGCAAGATGGGTTTCTTTTTCGTGGTCTCCAACTTTGTATTCCTGAGTGCAGTTTGCGCTTTAAGATCATCCTGGAATTACACAATGAAGGTCATGTTGGTCGTGATCGTACACTTCATCTTGTGTCCAGCTCTTACTTTTGGCCGAGTATGCGTAAGGAAGTGGGCAGATTCATGGATCATTGCCGTATTTGTCAGTTGTCAAAGGGTGGCTCCGCTAATGCTGGGTTATACATGACTCTGCCTATTCCTAGTCAGCCATGGATGAACATTAGCATGGATTTTGTGCTTGGCCTGCCGCGTACACAGCGTAGTAGTGATTCTATCTTCGTGGTCATTGATCGGTTTTCTAAGATGGCCCACTTTATACCATGTAAACGTACTACAGATGCTGTTCATGTTGCTCAACTATACTTTCGGGAGGTTTATCGCTTACATGGGTTGCCTACCTCTATTGTGTCTGATCGGGATACTCGGTTTCTCAGTCACTTCTGGCGCAGTTTATGGCAGTTGGTTAACACTACCTTCAATTTCAGTAGTGCTTACCATCCTCAGACGGATGGCTAAACCGAAGTCGTCAACCGCCCCCTTGGCAATTTATTGCGCAGTCTGGTGGGAGAGAATGTGAAGTCACGGGACACTAAGTTGTGCCAAGCTGAGTTTGCGCATAACCATGCGGCCAACCGCAGTACTGGGTTTAGTCCTTTTCAGGTGGTCTATGGTTTGGTTCCCCGGGGGCCTCTTGACTTACTTACGCTCCCGAGCAAGGTACGCCCATATGCCACGGCAGAAGAGTTTATTACTCAATTACAACAAGTCCACCAAGCGACTCAAAATAACCTGGTTGCTGCTACTACTAAACAAGTCCCAGGCAGACAAGAAGCGCAGATAAGTTGACTTCACTATTAGAGATTATGTTTGGACAATCTTAACCACGGATCGTTTTCCTGCCCACGAATACAGTAAGCTTGCTGCCAGGAAGATAGGCCCCATGGAGGTCGTTGAAAAGATCAATCAGAATGCTTACAGTTTGCAACTTCCTAGCCATATTCACACTTCCGATGTTTTTAATGTCAAGCACCTCATTCTTTATTCCGGGGATAATTCTTCTGACGAGGAGACATCTTTTGATTCGAGGATGAATCTCCTCCACCCTGGGGAGGATGATGCAATGCAGCGGGAGTGGAACTTCATGGCCCAGTTGGAACACCCAAAGCCCCAAACACGTTTTTGACAAAAATACACTTTCGGAAGTCAAAATGGCACTTTTTCCGTTTTTAGGATTTATTTTTGTAATTTCAATAATGTAAGGACCTTTGGCAATTTTCGTTATGTTTTGCATGAAGGGTTTCATTTATATGGTTTTGTTGAACCCTTAGGGGGATGGCTGGAAGAATAAAAATAAAAACCTCAGATTGAGAGTTTCTCAATTTCCGGATTCAATTTCTCGGTATTCTTGTGAATCAACAAGTTTTGAATTGTAATTTTCATTTCTCCTACGTACGCTGCATCACTATATATATATACATACACACATATAGCTTAGCGTATATAAAAAATTATAGAGTATGACATACGCTGAAAATGTCGACTTGATTTATTAGTATTTCTTTGTGTTATTGTTGTTTAATGAGTTTATTTACCGTAGATATTTTATTGATATGTATTGATAATAAAATACAATATAATAGATTAATTCATAATAAAAAAAGTTGAGATTCAATGCAATAGCCTGCTCTATCCAAATGTATGGATATGAACAATATTAGCTTCTGAAATGAATATTGGCAGAGGGAATTGAATCATTTAACTACAATTATATAGCAGAACCATAATTGTAATGACCGGAAAAAATTTAGGTCTAATCTGGACAGTTCAGTATTTGACTGAAATTCTTTTTAGAATAGTAAATAGTAGAATTTTGATGTAATCAAGAAAATGTTATTTAAAAACTTTATGTACAGGGTAAAATCTCCCGAAAAGTGTAAAGTTATAATACGAATATTTTTACAAAAAAATTTTGTAAATATCAGTTATGAATAGTGAAATATCAGTTAAAAGTTAGAAATTTTAGCGGGTATATTTTAGTTATGAAAAACTAAAATGTTTGGTTTGTGACCAAATGATCAGCTAGAAAAAGAGTAGAAAAATTAAAAGTAAGGAAAATAGCAAAAGTTCCTGAAACGGAATTTTCCTGAGTCAGTTAAAGCGGGAAACTGCAAAAAAAAAAGAGTACCGCAAGGGTACGCGTTTTGGGCAATTCTGAATTAATTAAGATGATAATTTCAGAAAAGGGAATTGACTAATGAGATACCCAAGAGAAATGTGTTGAATATGAGAAATTTGACTCAGGGTGCTCGGCAGTCCAGAAATGCAGTATAGAACTTGTACCGGGTGTGAAATTATCGGTACCGGAAATAAATTCGTTTTGAAAAACGGAAAGTTAGGTCTCGACAAGAAAAATGTGAGGAACATAGAACCACTCAAATTAAGGGTTAAACTTAAGTAGAACTAGTAAAATTAAATTATGTAAATTAAATTAATTTCTTTAATTTAATTTAGAAAGTAATATTAGATATTATTAGAAATAATATTATAATATTCATTAATGTCTTTGAAAGAGTCCCACGGAGACATTAGAAGCTACTTTTGTCTTCTTTGCCTAAGTGTGGTTGACCAAAAGTCTTAAAAGAGTCCTACGTGAGGTGAATATGAGTTTGTAAAAAGAAAAAAGAAAGTGAAATGTATTACGGAAGGACAACTTGGGGTACATATTAAAGGAATTAAGCATGAGGTGGCTACTTAACTTTTAGATGTAAACATATAGTGCCAAGACATGCTTAATAGGTATGGTGAGTCAATTACTAGCCTTGATGAGTCACGTGCCTTCTTGGCAATAAGAAACTAAAATAATGAAAACTTTCTCAAGCTTATGCACATGTAAGAGAGAAACTATGTGGGCATTGAATAGTATGTCCTACAACAAGAAAAGAAAAACGTGAGAGAGTGAATAAAAAGAAAACATATTAGAGAGAGAGAGACGGAGACAGGGAAATCAAGGAAGATCAAGTATTTTTACCAAAATTTCTTTCATTCAGTCTGGTAGAAACATAACCTGAGGCGTTCTAGCGGAAAATCTCAACTTCTAGAGGTAAGATTTCGGATTTAAAAATGTGAATTCTATGATTTTTTGAGTTAGATGAATAGTAACCCATCTCAGAAAAACTTCTGTTAAAGTGAAAATTGAAACTGAGGTTTTGTAGAGTATCGTAATAAGAGTTTAACGGTGTAAGTGTTAAGACGATTGAATAAAGTTTTGGTAGATTTCTATCGAAAATCCGTGAGCCTAGATTAAGAAAGAACATATGTTTTGTTCAATTTTATGTTGGAATCTGCGTTCAGGAATGTAAATCTTGACTCCAGGTACCGAAATCAGAAGTAGAACGAGTTATTAAAAACTCGGGAAACGAGAAAAATAAGGCGAAACTCTGCCAAAATTTAGTTTGAGTAATTTGAACTAAAACTGGATTTCAAGAAAAATATGGGATTAAAGTGTGAAAAGAAAGATGTTTCGATAATCGGTGATGGTTAGAAACCGAACACAACGAGAATTCACAGTTTTGGACCGAAATTGAA
>NW_010367319.1:793892-835966 GCF_000414095.1 Morus notabilis | reverse complement strand
ATGCTCAATAATGCACAAATTCATAAGATTTAACTAAAGTTACCGTTTCAATGAGAAAATTGATAAACGGTAAGAGACTAAACGTCCTATTTGTACCAGCCTTCAAAGGAAAGGTTATTATGAGACTATGAAAGATATGAAACCGTGACTGAGTTGGATTGGTTAGCTACCCCACTCCTCACTGGTTATGCGAGCTATGATACAACAGGACAGGGCCCTAAGAAGTAAAAGACAAGAAAATGAAACACATAAACCATTCCATATAACGATATGGTATCCGTAAACAAGAATGAAAACAATGAGAAACACATAACGAAAGTCGTTTAGAATTCTGTACTAGGCTATATGACATGAATGCATATATGGGTATGCATAATTATTGCATTTGTTATGATATATTGATACTTGCTGAGCAAAAGCTCATTAAGTTTGTTCATGTTGTAGGAAGCACGGGTAAGGCACCGGCTCCCTGAAACTTGAAGCTGGGCATGCAGAGAGGGTGTAGCAGCGGAATGTGGGCAAGTGGGTTGTGGACGCGTCATGTGTTTTGAAAACGCTGCTGAACTTTATATGTAAAATAAAATAGTGTTTTATGTATTTTGATGACTAATGTAACAGAATGCTGTCAGAATGCTTCAGCATTTTAACGTACATGGTAAGAATGAAAAAAAATGGCCTGAAATTTTAAGAAGTTATAATTAGGGTCGTCATAGAGGTTAAGAAATGGTAAATATGAGCATAGGATGATGACCAAAAGTTAGGGTCGTCACAATAATACCTGCATATATTCGAAACGACTGTGTAATAATTAATTTTTAACTCGATTATATATATCTTACTCTAAACTAGGCGTAATTACACTCACTATGTTAATTGGTATGTGAAAAAGCTAGAGATTAGGGAAGTTAGTTAATAAATTCTCCAATTTTTAGTGGAATGAAAATTTTCACCTGACGGAAGGCTCAATGGTATTCACTATTGTAAGCACAATCTCAGCACATGCACCGGCACTACGTAGCATACTACTGATTTCTTCATTTCCATCCTCATCTGGCTGCTCTGAGATAGCCAAGGCTGTTAAACCTGCTAAGTTTATCGCATTTATGTCAACTTGACGATCTATCAATGCCCTCACAACCTACTTATATATGCGAGTAAAATCATTTATCAGAATCCATAATCAAAAGATTAAATGCAATTAATTGAAGAAACTAATTTAATTACTTGGGTTTGCTTCCTGGCGGTGGCAATATGCAGCGGGGTGTTTCCATTGTCGTCTTTCCAATTTAGGTGCATCTTTTCCCATCTAGATTGGGGAAATCTCTCGTAACATTTCAGAATGATTTCAACACAATCAACATTATCATTGTCCAGAGCAACATGCAAAGCAGTTTGGTTGCGAATTGTCACGTCCTCCAAGGCTGCTGGACATGTAGATAGGGAAGCAGACAAGAGTTGATTATTACCATGTTTGGCTACGTAATGCAGAGGAGACATATCTTCTCTTCCTTGTACACGAACCAGGTCTCGGTCCATTGCAAGCAGCCGAAGCACTGTTTGGATGCGGTCGTTTTGTAAAGCGAGTTGGAGGGGACTAAACCCGTCCGGGTTTAACCTCTTCGCGAATGACGGATTTAGCCTCATCATCTCCACGGCGAAATGGGTGTGACCATTGATTGCCGCAAGGTGCATGGGGTTATCAACCAACATCTTATCGACTTCTTCGAGAATATTGGGACACTCTCGAATTAAGTCATAGAAGTCATCGATTTTGCCTTCGAGGGAAGCCGCTATCAACTTAGCATCCATTTGAGATCTGAGAAAAGGTCACAGCAATGTGGAAAAGGATGAGGAACTATAAGGAGAGAGGCAGAACTGGCTTCCCTTTTAAAACAACAAATTATATGGACTTTGGATGTTGGGAACTTCGTGGATGTTTCTAAGAAAGTAGTCTGTCATTAATTCTAATTAATTAATACCTGCATGTACGGATTCTCTTTTTGTCTGAGCGAACTATAAACCTAAAATGACGCTTTAGTCCCTACTCTCGAATTATTGGATATTATTTAACTAATTATATTAGAGTTCCACAGTTAATCTAGCTACAGCACAAAATATGCATAACATCACGTGCCACTAATTCTATAATAATCCTAAGATGCTAAGCAAACATGAACTCATTTCCTTAAATTATTCTTGAAGTGTGCTCATATCCTAAATTTGCGGGTTAGTGGGATTTCTTTTAAAGAGGGTCAAGTTTCTTGGGCGGAAAGGAAATCAAACCCAATCATTTTTCAATTTATGTGATTTTAACCAGGTTAAAATAATAACCACGAGCCAGACAAAAAGAGAGTTATATTAGAATTTGAGTTTTGCTAAGGTTGAAAGCTCTAAAAAACAGTCATATTTAATTTTTTTACTACAGTAAAAAGTTCTCACATAAAGTCACATATCAACTCGAATTAAAAACTCGAATCAGCGAACTAAACGGGCTCTTAATCAATTAAAGTAATTAGTAATAATCATATAGAAATAAAAAGTAAAATATGACATACATTTTGGAGTCAAAAGTCTTGCAAGGATTGTTCCTAAAAGTCTTCCAAGGAGCAGGCCCAGAAATATGCAAGTGGGGGCATGGTTGGAAGGTGAAGCCAGTCTAGACTCGCGTTTGGATATGCATATAAAATATAAGTTCGAATAAGAAATAAAGTTTGAAATTGTATTTGGATGTGTGATGAAAACATGATTGGAAATACGAGGAAACCAGAAATGGCACTTGGCTAGCTAAAGCAATTTCTGATTGGGGATCAATTTTGAAATTAAAAAATAATATCAAAAAATTGTTGAAAAATAATAAATATGATAAAAATGAAAAATACAAAAAGAAAAAAATTTAGATATTATACATGAAATTGGAGACAAAGCATTAATAAAAAAGTAATGAAAAAAATAGAAATGCAGTTTTTATGGTAGGGAAGGTATTTTTACCTTACCGTTAGATTAATTTTTTTACGTATCATATCGTATTAAA
Organism: Morus notabilis; assembly: GCF_000414095.1. Lineage (NCBI taxonomy): Eukaryota > Viridiplantae > Streptophyta > Magnoliopsida > Rosales > Moraceae > Morus > Morus notabilis. Next base: position 832,935 of record NW_010367319.1, on the reverse strand, counting down.
AGTAATGAAAAAAAAATTACAAAGGGAATTTTATCCGTGTTAAAAATTTGAGGCTATTTTGTACAGACACCTACTCAATGGTACAAATCTGACGAAATGGTCTCTCAACATTTAATTTTTGTAGTTTACCTTAAACTTTAAAATTCACTGCAATATTGGTCAAATTGAAAATAAAGTTAAAATTTTAGACAATTTCTCTTACGTGAGTGTTTAATGAGGATAATTCTATTTTTTTTTTTTTTTTGCACTATATTGGTCCCATGTATGCATCATGAGCGATTTTTTTTTTTTAAATTGAGAGAGACGCAATTTTTTCCCCAAATAGATTAACTCACAATTTTAAAAATTTTCTCACTCAGAATGTGCATAAGGATCAATTGAATGCAAAAACACTAGAAACACCCTCATCAAACACTCTATCTGTAAGAAGCCGTTTAAAATTTTATCTTAATTTTGAACTTGACCAACGTGGCAACAAATTTTAAAGTTCAAGGATAAATTTTTAAGATTAAAAATTGAAAGACCAATTTGTCAACTCGTAAAATTGAGAAGGTGTCGTACAAAAAAGATAAAATTTAAGGCGCGCGATGGAGAACAGCTTCCCATTGCAGATTTGCGACAAGATTGACGAAGAACAGTAGAACATGCATGGTAGGAGTAACTTCCCGTAAGGCTTATCTTTAAACGTTTATGGAACACAAATAACACGTAACAAGGATAAGTCGTACGAGAAAGCAGCAAAGGAACGTGTCTCTGATTGTTTTTACACATTAGAATTTAGATCCCGTTTAACTTTTGATACAAGCCGTCCACTGGCCAGTATTGCAACCACGCACACACACACACGCGATAAAACACACTCAATTTACTATGGTAAAATTAACTAACTAATGTCAAGAAAAAGTACAACACAAGTTCATCAAATATAGATATATATATATATATATATATATTATGATATTATCTATAAGATACTATATATATATATATATATATATATGATATTATGTATAAGATAGTTTGTACGACACTATACCAAACAACTTTGTATTACATTAATCAAAGATTAATCGAAGAAAAATGCTTTGGGAAACAATGAGATTATGGGGCCTATATTATTGTGAGATCTTCCTTTTGTAGTGGGGACAGCACTAAACGCCTAGCATTGTTCTTAATCAAATCATGTTGCTACACCATGTGTAGAACTGGGACTCATCGGCCAGTTCCGAGTCTTGTACCTTAAGTTTGCCCGGATCCGAGCATGAGCGATAGGTAACAAAATATAGACTAATGTTGGTATTACAATTATACGGGCAAAGAGTGTGTTATTAGGTGAGATTGTTTGCAAGGATATTAAATAGCAAAGAGGGCCAAACGTGATCAGAAGACTCCTATTGAAATACCACCATGAAGATTCCGGCTTCATCACGAGAAAACATATTGCATGCGTTGTAAGGGCAAGGGCCAAGCTGTTAAACAACATGAAGAAGAGAAAACTCCAATTCCCCATCACTACAGTTCCTGGATGGTGGATCTCAGATGAACTTTTGTTGTCATGAGTTGTAGTGGAATTGTTCCTGTCCGCCTGCCATACACCCCCAGGAGGGCTCAGGACACACTGATATCCGACTGTTGCAATCAGAACAAGACCTACCAACAACATGTTCCGTGATTCCTCTGCTAAGCCATTTTTACCACGTGTAATATCTATATACCAACGTTCCAATAGATTAACAGTTGGAGGTAAATAACACTTGGAAGATTTCCACCTGAAAAAAGATAAAAACTTTGAAGCTCTAGCACGGCGCAGCCTTTCCTTGATAGCTTCTCGAGCTTCGGGGTTGTTTACCTGCGACTGCGACTGTGAGTCGTCTGATTCTAAGATTTCCAAAGGAGTCAAACTTTCTGAATTCTTGATATTTAGATCGACGTGGTTGTCTATTAACACTCTAACTACCTGAAAATATTCCAATATAGTCAGATCAAGAAATTAGCTCATTGCCCATTTATTTGGTTTTTACCTTTAATTTTCTCTTGTAAATTCTCTAGTTATATAGAATTTATTTTTTCTTTTATAATAAACTTAGTGGTGGGGGATTAAACTGTACAGTAGATATATTTACTGTCAGGCGCGATCACTATACCTTTAGTTCATACCATCAGACGTATTTGATAGGTGCATGTGTTAATTTTCTTTTTTCGGTCTGACGCATGAATTGATCAAAATACGCTTAAATGTATAGTTGATTAAATAAGAACGTACCTCAGGTTGATGAGTTTTTACAGCGATGTGTAACGCAGTGTCAAAAACGTTATTTTGCCAATTCAGAGTCTTGTACTCCCTGATTTCTGATCCTTTATCAACGGCTGTTCGAAGTCTGAGTACTAGTAAACAAAATGCGTCAAATTTCTTATTTTTCACAGCGATTTGCAAAGCAGTATCCTCATGATTTGTCACATCTTCAATAGATGATGGGCAACGTTGTAGAAATGTTTTTAAAAGATAAACGTTTCCCTGTTCTGCTGCATAATGAAGAGGAGTTTTGCCCTCCTTCCCATGAACACGAATGAGTTCACTGTCAGCAAATATAAGTGAATATACCATTAAGGTTTGCTTTTTTAGCAAAGCAAGGTGCAAAGGCGTAAATCCCTCTTGGTTTAACTTCCTAGCAAATGATGGTTTCAACTGCATTGTTTCCATCGCAAATTCTGTTTTCCCAAAAGAAGCTGCTACATGCATAGGAGTATCAACAAATGGTGTCTCATCAATGCGATCTAGTACGTGTGGATCCTCTCTGATTAGAGTGTACAACTTGTCAATATCTCCTCCTTGAGCAGCAGCTTTCAACCTCTCATCCACACTGACCTCCAAGTCATGCAAAATCATTAAAGAGGTAAATAAAGTAAGGAAAGAGTCATTTGGAAGTGGAAGACACTATATGATGCAATGCAGCGGCAATCGCAGAATGGAAGACACTATAAAGTGGAAGTTAGTTAATAATTTCTCCAATTTTTAGCAGAATGAAAATTTTCACCGGAGGGAAGGCTCAATGGTATTCACTATTGGAAGCACAATCGCAGCAGATGCACCGGCACTATGTAGCATACTACTGATTTCATCACTTCCAAGCTCATCTGGCTGCTCTGAGATAGCCAAGGCTGTTAAACCGGCTAAGTTTATCGCATTTATGTCAGCTTGACGATCTATCAATGCCCTCACAACCTACTTATATATGCGAGTAAAATCATTTATCAGAATCCATAATCAAAAGATTAAATGCAATTAATTGAAGAAACTAATTTAATTACTTGGGTTTGCTTCCTGGCGGTGGCAATATGCAGCGGGGTGTTTCCATTGTCGTCTTTCCAATTTAGGTGCATCTTTTCCCATCTAGATTGGGGAAATCTCTCGTAACATTTCAGAATGATTTCAACACAATCAACATTATCATTGTCCAGAGCAACATGCAAAGCAGTTTGGTTGCGAATTGTCACGTCTTCCAAGGCTGTTGGACATGTAGATAGGAAAGCAGACAAGAGTTGATTATTACCATGTTTGGCTACGTAATGCAGAGGAGACATACCTTCTCTTCCTTGCACACGAACTAGGTCTCCGTCCATAGCTAGCAGCCGAAGCACTGTTTGGAAGTGTGCATTTTGTAAAGCGAGTTGGAGGGGGCTAAACCCGTCCGGGTTTAACCTCTTCGCGAAAGACGGATTTAGCCTCATCATCTCCACGGCGAAATGGGTGCGACCATTGATTGCAGCAAGGTGCATGGGGTTATCAACCAAAATCTTATCGACTTCTTCAAGAATATTGGGACACTCTCGAATTAAGTCATAGAAGTCATCGATTTTGCCTTCGAGTGAAGCCGCTATCAACTTACCATCCATTTGAGATCTAAGAAAAGGTCACAGCAATGTGGAAAAGGATGCGGAACTACAAAGGAGAGAGGCAGATAGAGCTCAAGAGGTGAACTGGCTTCTCTTTTAAAACAACAAATTATATGGACTTTGGATGTTGGGAACTTCGTGGATGTTTCTAAGAAAGTAGTCTCTCCCATTTTTTATTAAGCCCCCCTTGAATAATCAATTTAAAATATACCAGCATATGATTGAAAAATGGGTAGAGCTGGGCGGGTCTTATCTTGCATGCCTCAGTTTGGAACTTTATATAATTGGAAAAATTACCATTTCTTTTAATAATTTATGCTGATAGTGGGTTTAGTTGGGAAAATTGTATGGAAACTCCCATTTTTTATTAAGCCCCCCTTGAATATTCAATTTAAATTTTTTATATTATGTACAATTTAATATTTAAATCTTGGGAACTTCGTGGATGTTTCTAAGAAAGTAGTCTCTCATATCTATAGATGAGTTCATTAGAAACTTTACCAGCATATGATTGGAAAATGGGTTGAGCAGGGCGGGTCTTATCTTGCATGACTTAGTTTTGAATTTTATATAATTGGAAATATTACCATTTCTTTTAATATTATGTACAATTTAATATTTAAATCTCATGTAATATCTAAAACACCTTTTATAATAGTCAACACACTCCCTATGTCCCAAGTACTACTATTATGAAATATTTGTGTGTGTGCGCGTTTTTATTTTTAAAAAACATGAATGCTAAAAGCAAGAATTTTGAGTAACTGCTGCCTCTTCACTTCCTTAGGCCAAGAAGGAAATTACTTCCATCTAGACTTTAAAGAAAACTGGAGATAAGTCAAGCCCAAGTCAACACACGATTTGTCTTTCATTTTTTGATATTTATGAAAGCAGAGAAACGTGTGGGGACTGGAGCACTGAAAACCGTAGTTTAACGAAATCCACTAATGATACTTTTCTACCAGTTAGTACTCGTACGTCCTATATAGTAATATACTGTTGTCCAAACTCTAGGAAGTTGCCTAAAGTTGTGGTTTAATCTAGTCTTGAATATGTAAACAAGTGCATGTTCTGCTGGAATGCTTGACCCCTGCATTTCTTCGTTTATCACCATGTTCTGTTGACCCCTTTGCTTTTTTTAAAAAAATAATTTTTATCTAACTCTTTTACATAAATTTTTGGATATTGTCTGCTCCCTCACCAATTTATTTTATTAAGTTGTCAATACACCTAACACAATTATGCCGGTTTGACACATGGAATGGAAATATGGCTTTGGAATGGAGCTTATGAGCAGTACCGGAACCCAGAAGTTGCCCTGGATTTATCTTCGGACTATTGGCATTGTTGAGCAGCATCGATGATATGTCTCCTGTAGAATTTCGATCATTTTCGGAGCACATTTTAGGAAACTATCGTGTTGGGAAACGTGCATATTCTTCTGCCGGTTCTTCGAAACATTGGTCTTGTCATACAAAATCTTGGAATTATTGCTAACTTGGAACATCAGTTTCTTACTTAGGTTTATTGACTGTGATTGTTAACAAGTAATTAGTAATTACCGTGTCAATGCAAATGCAAATGCAAATGATGATAAGTAAGGTCAGCATCTCTTGCATATTAAGGCAAATTTTTGGTTTTCATAAAGTCTTTTGGCAATTCGGATTTGGACAAAAATTATTTATTTTTTGGGTGGAAATGGGCCAACGGGAAAACCTCGTTTTCATAGTCCTCGCCACAACTGAGATGTTTCTGCGAACAAATTCCATCTTTTTCGCCACAACTGAGATGTTTCTGCGAACAAATTCCATCTTTTAGGCCTGATCAAAAGGTCATTTTTATCATCTTTAGTAATTTATGTTCTTATTATAAGTTGACTGAAATCTCGGATTTCAGTTTCAATTGTGTTTTCTTACTCCTCATGTATGGTAGTTTTAATTCTTATTTTCATTCAAAATTTTTCTTTTTTTTCGGAAAACTTCATATTTTTATTATTTTGAATTAGAGAATAGGTATTTCTGGTTTTTTGTTTTGCCTAGATATTTAGACACCCCATTGTAATGAAAACTGATCCAATTAATGAGATTTTGAGTTTTCTCTCTATTTTTCAATCTTCAGTATTCTTGGTGAATCGACAAATTTTGTTGCCAATTTCCGGCATTCTATGGGCGTCAATGAATTTGAAGTAGGTACCTTGACATTCTGTATGAATTCAGATTAACTGATTTACCTCTTTTATCTTTATTGTTTTGTTTTTTTCTCTCATTAAGCTTCCGCTACATCAGCCGGCTAGAGGAACTCCTTTGACTTCTTCTCTAATTCTTAATCTTCCTGACTTCTTTCTTCCGTTGTTTATACTTATTTATGTGTTCCAAGCATGTAGGGAACCATGTCTCAACTTATTTATTTGAATGTTTGAATATATAGTCCTGGTTTAGTAGAGACGACCTCCAAGATTTGTCCGTCTGTCATCTTTCTATGAAATATGGAACTGAGGAGTGAAATTTGTATCAACTTTGTTTTGTTTTGTTTTTTGTTTTTTATGTTCTTGAATTATTTATTAACTGTGTGCTTGTGGCCCATAATAGTTCTCAGAAATTACAATGATTTGGAACTTTTTAGAAATATGGTGCAAGTTGAAATAAGTTATCTATTTCATTGATAATTAGTCAATATAATTTGGATAAACTAATTTCCTTTTAATTCACAGAATTAAAAACTTCCGCCAAAGATATATGTATAGGGTCCTTACCTTATATCGATTAAAATTCAAACTAGCTATCCTATCAAAAGTGACATATTTCTAGGCTCAATAAAACGCTTTGAAGCATAAAGGAACTCAAACTCGAAGACAAATTAAAACTCAAAACCATGTTTGATGAAGACCAATAGAATACTCAAAACCAAACTTTAACTCTTGTAATTGAAAATTGATTAAAAAGAAGACCATTCTAAAAACAATATAATTGTTTATTTATAATTCAGATCTTTAACAATTAAATATGACATTTCTCTTATGTTTAATTATGTTTTTTTTTTTCAAGTGTCTTCAGCTAAAGAAAGAAAATATTATTCCTGGTTACTAATTACCGCGTAATTTGATTTATTCTCCTGTACGACATGCGTCATATAGGATGTTGGTATTCTTCTAATTTTGTGCCTGCTGTGCTGAGGCTCTGTGTGATGACAGGGATTAGAACTGTTCTTATTCCGTTGTCTGCTGTTTTTTTTGGGCTTAAGGTCTCGTTCATTTCACTGATTCGAGTTTAGAATTCGAGTTTTGATACGGTAAAAAGTTTTCAGAAACAGTAACATTTAACTTTTTTATTACAGTAAAAAACTCTCACATAAAATCACATCTTAATTTTAACGTTTTTTTCTGGATGTTTTGCTTTGTGTCTTTCGAACAGGTTACGGCCTTTATTTTTGGCCTTCTTTTTTTGACCTGTTGTTGCCCTGTCTGTTTCTTTTTGCCTTTGTTTAATGAAAGACGCTATTCAGCCAAAAAAAAAAAAAAAAGTACCACACCTTTGATACCAATTGCATCGTTCTCCCACTGAAATTTAAGTCATTTTAATTTTTTTTTTTAATGTTTGTAACCTATTTGTATTTCAGTTGTGCCCTTATTTCATGAAATAATAATAATAATAATAATAATAATAATAATGAATTATTATTATGTCCTACTAAAGAACTTTTCTCCCTATTCTAATTTGATACAACAATTATTCCAGTGAATAAGATCAAATTGGGAAAGCCAATGATTGATTGATCAAACAAGCAAGAGCATTTAGAAAATCTGCAGAGCAAGGTTGATGAAGAATAGGGTACGAGTAACCTCAGGGAATGCCTAGCCGTACAAATTTAGGGAACGCAACTAACACTGACAAAGGATAGAATTAGCAACAAATGAGGATTTTTTTTCCCTGATTGTTGCAATAACATATAAGATCAAAGGCATGTTCCCATTTGCCTTGTGACACAAGCCCTCCACGTGCCCGTATCGCAACCATGGATTAAAAAACCAAACTCAAATTACTAGAGTAAAATAAACTAACTAACATCAAAGTGAAAGTACAACACAAGCCCATCACATGTACAAGATATAGTTTGTAAATTCACATTAATCAAAGATTATTCCAAGAAAAATGCAATTAGGGCAACAATGAGACTAATTATCTATGGGTTCTTAATCAAAGTATGTTGCTAGACCATGGATAGTGTCGGGACTCATCGTGTTCTGAATTATGTGCAATAAGGTTCGCCAGGTGAAATATTGAATGATAGGAAACATGACAAAGATTATTGCTGGTATTACAATTACAAATGCAAAGAGTGGTTTATTTGGTGAAATTGCTTGCAAGGATATGAAATAACGTTCAACATCAGATTCCGATGGTCGCTAGTCAAACATGAGCTACTAACATCGTATTCCGCGATTCCTCTGATAGACCACTTCTAACACCTGTAACATCTATAAACAAACGTTCCAACAGATTAGCAGTTGGAATCGCTAGAAAATTATTGGAAGATTTCCACAAGAAAAAAGATGAAAAGAACTTCAGTAGCTCTAACGCGGCATCGCATTTCTTTAATAACTTCTTGAGCTTCGGGGTTGTAACAAGTTTCTTTCAAAATGTTTTGTTTGTTCTTTGATAAAATATGAATCAAGTCTTTATAATTTGTGAATAAGATTTGAGGAAATTGTTGTTTGGGTAAAGAACTAAATTTAGCTAAAATATATATATTTTTTTTATAAATTTTTGAAAGACTTTAATGAAGGTTTTTGGAAAGAAAAAAAAACCATGTTAAAAGTTCACATTTAACGACGGTTTTCTAAAAAAACCCTCTTCTAATATGCCTTTTTTTGTAATCTTCCAATGTTTCAACATTTAATGACCTTGATATTACGAAAGTTAACCAAACATTTAACGATGACTTTTAACAATTGTCTTATCTCTAATTTGTAGTGGTACTGGTACTGGGGACAAAAATAACGATATACCACATACGTAGAGTTTAAGATAAACTGTTGTGGTTCTTAATAGTTCTCCGGACGTACATTGATTTGGAACATTTTAGAAATTGGTGTAAGGAGAAATAACTTATTTATTGTCTTGATAATTCACCAATCAATTTGATTTGGATACATTAATTGCCTTCGAATTCATACGATTTGATTTGTATACATTAATTGCCTTCGAATTCATACAATGAAAAACTTCAGCCTAATGCAGGTCGCACGTGCAAGCAAAAATAAATTTGTAAAGTATCCTAAGTCGGTTTAAATTTAAACTATCCTAACAAAACCTACATCTTTTCTAGACTCAATAAAACGCTTGGAAGCATACAAGAATTAACTTATAATGTCAGATAAGGCCTACATGTACATAAACAAAAGTAACATGCATGTAACAAGGGTACGAGTGAGCAACAGGCCGGAGCAGCTTTAGGACTGAAATAACATCTTGAAGATCGATCGAGACACCTTTTCCTTTAGATAGAAGCCCTCCATTTGCCCATATTGCAAACCATGGATTAAAACACAAACTCAACTTACTAGAGTAAAATAAACCAACTAATGTCAACTGAAAGTACAACACATTTAAGACAAAGTTCATATGACTGTATACCGAAAAACTTTGTACTTGATTATTTTAAGAAATACTCTTAGGGCAACAGCGGGACTAATTAGTGGAGCCTGTGAGACCCACTTTTATTAATATGTGGTGTTGGACACCACTAGTGCCCCTAGCATTGTTCTTAATTAAACTATGTCTGTTAGACCATAAGTAATATTGTCGGGACTCATCAAATCTTCAGTTCTGAGCTCCAAGTTTCGCGTGATCACACCATAAGCGGAAGGTATCAAAAGAAAGGCTATTGCTGGTATTGCAATTGCAAGTGCAAAGAGTAAGGCATTTGGTGAGATTGTAAGCAAGGATATTAAATAGCAAAGAGCGGTAGAGATGGCCAATAGGTTTCTAGTGTACACCCACCATCGGGATTCCAACCGATCAGGTAGAACGAGAAAGATAATTGCATTGGCTGTAAGCGCAAGGGCCAAGCTGTTAGACAACATGAAGACGAGAAAATTCCAGTTCCCCATAACCGCGATTCCCGGAGGGTGGAATAGGGATACACTTTTATGAGTTGTAGTGGAATTGTTGTCCTCCTGCGAAAGACCTCCAGGAGGGCTCAGGACGCCCTGATATCCGACGGTCGCGATTAGAACAAGAGCTACCAACATCATATTCCGCGAATCCTCGGACAAATTATTTCTACCACGTGTGATATCTATTACCCAACCTTCCAGCGGATGCCTTACTTTCGAGAATTTATGCGGGAGTAAGTCATTAGATTTGACGTTGTTATGTTGAGGTTGGCCTTCTAATGTTGCACTATCCGATTCATGATTCACGGCTGAAAGCTTACAGGAAGTTGGAGCTGGTGAAGCATTAGAAACTCCTTCTATGGTACTCAAATTTGAAGTCACATAATTTGTGAGACTAGTGGAAGATTTCCACCAGAAAAAAGATGAACACTTGGAATCTCCAGCACGGTGTAGCATTCTCGTAATTTTTTCTCGAGCTTCACGGTTGTTTACTTGTGACTGCGAGTCATCTGATTCGAAGATTTCCAAAGCAGTCAAATGATGTGAGTTCTTGACATCTAGCTCGACTTGGTTGTTTATTAACACTTCTACTACCTGAAAATATTCCAATAGTCAGACCAAGTAATTAGCTCATTCTTTATTTATTCAGTTTTTATCTTTTTTTTTCCTATATATTTTATAGGGTTAATTTAGAAAGTAATACCCTTTAGTTTTTAGCTTTTTTATTTCTTTGAATATACATTTTTTAAAAATGGGGGTAGGGGATTGAAATCTACAGTTTAAGATAGAGTTAACTGTGGATTTATTGCTATGCCATGATTGAAAACACTATACTTTTAGTTCTCAATTGTAGCAAACATATACCTTCAGATGTATTTAATTAACGTACATGATGTGTAATTTGTACTCAACCCACTAATTAACTGGCCACAATACCCTTGAAAATAAAAAAGAAGAAAAATACGTAAAATTCCAAAAATTATATTAAAAATAAACTAAAACTGAAAATATGGTGATCATTTTTGTAATCAAAATTATCTGCTGACGAAGAAAAGCTTTGAAATTGTCTATTTAATGTAATATGATGATATATGTTTGCAATGATTAAAAATAAACAAATATACTAAAATAGTAGTAACAAAAAAAAAAAACATTTATTGATCATTTGATAATGAAGTGAGAGCAAAATGAAATATTAGCTAGAAACTTCTACTTTAAGCACCGAAGCTTTTCATGATCAATAAAAAGTACAGTTGATTAAATAAGATCACTTGCCTCAGGTTGATGAGTCTTTACAGCAATGTGTAAAGCAGTGTCGCCCATGAAATTTTTCTTATTCAGTGTCTGGCGCTCCTGGATAGCAGATCCTTTATCGACGTCTGTTCTAAGTCGTCCTACTAGTATGCAAAACGCTTTGAATTTCTTACTTTTGACAGCGATATGCAAAGCAGTCTCACTACGATTTGTCACATCTTGAATAGATGACGGGCAAGACAATAGAAACCTTTTTAGAAGATCAATGTCTCCCTTTTCTGCTGCACAATGGAGAGGAGTTTTACCCTCCTTCCCATGAACACGAACCAGATCACTGTCGGCAACTAAAAGCCGATCCACCATTTCGGTTTGCCCTTTTAGCGTAGCGAGGTGCAAAGGCGTAAATCCGTCTTGGTTTAGCTTCCTCGCAAATGATGATTTCAACAGCATTGTCTCCATCGCGAATTCGGCATGTCCAACAGAAGCTGCTATGTGCAAAGGAGTATCAACAAATGGTATACGCTCAATGTTATCAAGTGCATACGGGTCCTCCCCGATTAGACTGTACAGCATGTCAATGTCTCCTCTTTCAGCAGCAGTTTTCAACCTCTTATCCACACTGATTTCCAAGTAATGTAATATCATTACCAAAAAAGCAATTCAAAACAAGGAAATAGAGACACTTGGTAGCGGAAAACAATATATATAGATATATATATTTATGTTTTTTTTTAAGCATGAGGAATTAGATGTCAAAGTATGATGACATGAGTCCAGATTTATTGTCCTAATTTTTCTATTCTATTGGATGTCCTTCTACCACTTATTTTATATAAGGTTAAAAGTCTGACTTTATAAATAGAAGCAAATTACAAAAATTAAGCAATTATAATGAGTTATATATCAAAATTTAACTGATGGGACAGTAAATAAGACACATCAAAATGGGACAAATTTGAAGTCGTATGATATATGTTAATTTGCTGAAAATGTAAACTTGGTTTAGTATTATTTGTTTTTGTGTTATTGTAATTCAATGAGTTTATTTTAGCCATTGAATTTACTAAACATTCAATTAGAATTTCTTATGGTTTGAGACTCAACTTAATTATGTGGTGAATCTTTTAATCTCAAAATGCGTTGAGATCCTTTGGAGATTCAGGTCTCGTTGGATTTGGACGATTTCTTTTTTGACTTTTATTCTTTTTTGGGTTTCGCATATTTTTCGTAAGGACAACCATGTTGGCTGATAAGGTGGTTTTTTTTTTTTTTTTTGGATTTTCTTCACAAGCAACTTGGTGGTGGTTCATTGTTCCCATTTCTACAAGGTGAATGTGAATTAGTTATAGACTTCGTTTACATATGTACCCCTTTTCCCCTCTAGTCTTTTTCCTATAGGTTTTAGCTAAAACATTTTTAACAAGGCATGTTTGTAGCTTTTATTTTAAGGCGTAAGTTTTAGCTTTATCCAGTGAGATAAGCCCGACTATTCTTTTGTTCTTGTTTTGGCCTTTTTAGGTTGTTTTCTACTTTCTGGATGTTTTATCATAGTTTCTTTCATCTTATGTAATTCTTTTTCCTTTCCTATTAATAATATTAGAGTGATGGACTTGGTATAAGATAGGTTTTAAGAGGAGTACCAATCTAATTGGGATTTCTCGGTGAACCTAGATATATACTAGTTATCTATCCTCCTCACTTTATCAAATTTCTCTTATTCTAAACTATGCAGTAAATGTACGATTTACATTGGTATTTGACAAAGCCACAGATTAGGAAAGCATATGATTTCTCAAATTTATAATAGGTTGAGAATTTTCACCTGAACGAAGGCTCCATGGATTTACTCTTGGAAGCGAAACCGCAGCAGAGGCACCAGTACTTATCATTTATATCGTGGCTTTCAAGTTTGTTTAGCTGCTCTTAATTAGATATCCAATTAAGGCTGTTAAACTTGCTTAGTTAATCGGATTTATGTCAACTTGAAGATCTGTCATGACCCCCACAGCCTGCATATACATGACTATTTATTAAGATCGATAATGGAAATATTATATAAACTGCTAACCACTTACCATCCAATTCATATCTCAGAAAATTAGGTCAGAGCAAGATGGGAAAGGATGCTGAAATAGAAAGGGGAGGCTTTCTAGACCGACCTGATCAAGAAGGAGAGAACTGGCTCCTTTTAAAGGAGCAAAAATACGGACCTTATGAGACAATACACATGTTTTTTGTTTTTTGTTTTGTTTGTTCTTTTATTTTTTCAGTAAAAATGAGACAATATATTTTGGAAACTTAGTGAATATTACTTGCTGCATGGGGAAGTTGTCCCATAGGCGAGGAATTTCACTATACTAGTAGAAATAGTCCTATATGAGGAAGTTTATAAAGGTCGTTAAAATATTTTACGAATGCGCTTTAAATACCATCATAATAAATCAAGAGTCATTGGATGTGCCAGACATTTAACGACAATTTTTAACAATTTGTCTAATGTGTGCATGCAAAACACCTTATCAGAGGGACCTAGAGACGCATATATAACGACAGATTCCATGAAATCTATAATTAGATATGCCGCATAAGACAAAATTGTTGTATTTTATGTAATTTTATTTGTAATTTTATTTTGTACTAATGCAGGTCGGATTTTAATATTAATTCTCCTTCGATCAGCCGAACAATATCTAGACTTTTTCTTTTTGGTTCCCTTAGTACTTATTTTAAGAATGATCACCTTTCTTTTACTTTAAGGGAGACAACTCATTTTTTAAGATCATATCGTAATGAGTTTATTTCGAGCATATGCATTGAGCGTTAGATGGTTCAGTGAGCAACTTTACAAAATTATGAAGACTAAAGCACTCTCCAAAGTCCAAAAAACAAGAGTACTCTCCAAAGTCAAGAATAATAAATATACTATTATGTCGTCGTAGACTCAAGCTAAATGTTCATACATTTATTTTGCTTTGGCCTTTACGGAGATATGATTTCCGTTTTCTTGACCTCATGCTGCACCTATTATATTTAGTTTTTTAAACTGTGCATTACAAAATTGAAATACTTGAGTGAAGTAGGAGAAAAGGATGTAAAGATGGTTATAATTAAGAACATTATTCTTTCTTTTCTAAACTTAAATAAGGACATGGGTCCATCAAGTTAAGGATAAAAGTATATTAATTAGACCATAATTTAAGAATCAATGTTATTTAATGCAAAGCATTGCTTGTCGGGAGAATATGGTAATATTTGAGAGGAAGTTAAACCAAAAGTTCGGAATTAAAAATCTAACTGGAAGATGAGTGATTTACACAGAAATGTTTGTAATAATAAAAAGAAAACTTGGTGTGTAATTTTGTAAACAATGCTCCAAGTGTACACCGTCACACAATTATGTGTGTGAGGGCAATATCACAATTGAATGTTTCGAGCATTTTTAGAGAATTACTTTGGGATTAAGATCTTCTGTCTAATTTTTTGTGTCTCAATTTATGTCTAACCAATCAAATCATACCACATCATCACATAATATGTACAAAGGAATTGGTTAAAAAGCAGTTCAAACTTTTTATGTGACGTGGCGTGATATAATTGGTTTGACACCAATTGAAATACTAAAATTGGACGGAAAATCTGAGTCCCTTACTTTGCATAGGATCCTGATCTTTTTTTATCATGTCTTTTAAGTTCTAAATCTAAACCAACGTTGATGATAAACATATGCAATTCAACTGCCATTTTATAGAATAAACATGACCATTGAACCTTAGTATTCCATATAAAAGATGAAACTGGAGCTATTCAACAGCTTTTAACCGACGGTTTTTATCGGTTTGATCACCGAACTGACAAAGTTGGTTTTGAAGATTTCAAAACCGAGACCAAAATGCCAAAGCCTATTTTTGCGCGGTTAACTGACCAACTTTAATCGGTTTTTGTCAGTCGATTTTAGGCGGTTTCTATGATTGTTAAATATTTTAAACTATATATATTTTTTAAAGATGGGAAAGGATGATGAAATAGAGAGGGGAGGCTAGCTAGACCGAGCTGATCAAGAAGGAGAGAACTGGCTCCTTTTAAAGCAACAAAAATACGGACCTTAAGAGACAATACACATGTTTTTTGTTTTGTTTGTCCAAATTTTTTTTTTCTAGTAAAAATGAGACAATTTATTTTGGAAACCTGGTGAATATTATTAGCTGCTTGGGGAAGTAATCCCATAGGCGAGGAATTTCACTACACTAGTAGAAATAGTCCTATATGAGGAAGTTTATAAATGTCGTTAAAATATTTTACGAATACGCTTTAAATAGCATCATAATAAATCAAGAGTCTTTGGATGTGCCAGACATTTAACGACAATTTTTAGCATTTATCTAATGTGTACATGCAAAACACCTTATTAGATGGACCTAGAGACGCATATATATAACGACAGTTTCCCCGAAATCTATAATAAGATATGCCGCATAAGACAAAATTGTTGTATTTTATGTAATATTATTTGTAATTTTATTTTGTACTAATGCAGGTCAGATTTTAATATTAATTCTCCTTCGATCAGCCGAACAATATATAGACTTTTTCTTTTTGGTTCCCTTAGTACTTATTTTAAGAATAATCACCTTTCTCTTTCTTTAAGGGAGACGACTCACTTTTTAAGATCATATCATAATGAGTTTATTTCGAGCATATGCATTGAGCGTTAGATGGTTCAATGAGCAACTTTACAAAATTATGAAGACAAAAGCACTCTCCAAAAAAAAAAAAAAAACAAAACAAGAGCACTCTCCGAAGTCAAGAATAATAAAAATACTATTATTTGGTCGTAGACTCAAGCTAAATGTTCATACATTTATTTAGCTTTGGCCTTTACGGAGATATGATTTCCGTTTTCTTGACCTCATGCTGCACCTATTATATTTAGTACTTTATTAAACTGTGCATTACAAAATTGAAATACTTGAGTGAAGTAGGAGAAAAGGATGTAAAGAAGGCTATAATTAAGAACATTATTCTTGCTTTTCTAAACTTAAATAAGGACATGGGTCCATCAAGTTAAGGATAAAAGTATTAACTAGACCATAATTTAAGAATCAATGTTATTTAACGCAAGGCATTGCTTGTCCGGAGAATATGGTAATATTTGAGAGGAAGTTAAACCAAAAGTTCGGAATTAAAAATCTAACTGGAAGATGAGTGATTTACACAGAAATGTTTGTTATTTAACGCAAGGCATTGTTGCAATGTGCACGAGCCCCCTATGTGAAAATATTTGTGTTTGTTTTTTTATGAAGGAGTTTTTCTGGTACGTCGACATACTAGTAAGTAAAATTTTTTTAACCGTTAAATTTATATACTTTTTAATTTTTACGTATTTTTATACAGATTTGATGGACAAAAAATCTTTACTTTTTATAGACATGAATGCCGGAAGCGATTGTTTTGCGTAACTGCGGCCTCATCATTTCGTTGGGCCAAGAAGGAATAGACTTTGAAGAAAACTGGAGATAAGTCAAGCAACACACAGTTTGTGTTTCATGTTTTGATCATTAAGCAGGGAAATGTGTGGGGGCTGGACTGAGTAGAGCGCTAGAAAATTGTATGTTATATAGATATATTTGTACACTCTTCAGAAAACGAAATAATAAAATGAGACCGTTGCTATAAAGTTCAATAATATTTTTATAGTTAAAGTTAGAGGCGAGGACTTGAACTCTATAGTTTGCGATAGAGTCAGGTGTGAGAATAATGTTAGACTATGCAAGCCTGCAACTATGACTATAAAGTGACGAAATCAGACCACTCATTAAACTTTCATCATACATATACGAAACAATGATTTATCTCTATTTGGTTTACTGGATTAAATTTTCTTAATTTGAACTTTTTATTTAAATAGAAAAATTCAAACTGTGTAGTTTAAATTAACGTTTAGATGTGGAGTTAAAATTTAAGTTTAAACAGGGAATAAAATTCAAATTTATATTTAGTAGATGCGAAAAGTAGAGAGGGTGGACATATTTTTACTGTTCAGAGATAGTTTGAATGGTTGGAAAGTTTAATTACTCAGTTCAAACGGAAAATATAATTCGAACTGCATGTTTACTAAATACGAGTTTAAATTATAATCACGATTCAAACTGAATTGAACTCAACTAAACATGTGAAACAAATGGGCTAGACAATCCCTTATTTCAAATGATCATCAGCAACAAGACGACGACAAAAAAAAAAAAGAAAAATTTTTCCTCTGTTTACATATGTGTGTTGTATTTAATTAGCTCTAAAAGCCATGAGGCGGAGACTATCGATGATCAGAGAAGATTTAACATTAATCAAGTTACTTTCTGAATTTTCATTAACGATTAAGAACTTTGGTGTTTATACTGATCACCTTTAGTTAATATAAAGGGAAAAAAAAAAACGCATAAACACAAAAGGGGAAAAAAAAGAGTAGAGAAAGACACGCAACATATTGTGTATTTAGTTCTTTTGACTTTTCGCCTTCACGGAGGCTGACATATTTAGGATGCGTTTGAAATTTTTTTTTAAAAATATTTTTGTACATTCTTTGAGGTGTAAAAATAAAAACAGTCTACAAATCAACTTTGTTTAATAAAAGTTTTAAAAACAGAAACAAAAATAAAAAATAATAGGTGCGTTTAAAACTCACTCTAAAATGATTTTATTTTCTATATGAAAATAAAAATGAAAACATTTTCATTTCCATTTTAGAATTATTTCTGAAAATAAGTTTGGTAGTTTTATTCAGAGATTGTTTACAGTTTAAACAAAAATTTGAAACTGCGTTTGGGGATTTCAATTTTGAAAGCATGTAATAATATTTAAAATAATAATAACTCTCTCTAGAAATAAGCTTTTTGAATGATTCAAAATCCTACATGACCCATAACAAGTCTAGTTCATGCCTATAAATCAGTTTCCCAAAATTTGGATCTAATAATTTTAGAAAAATAAAAATACACAGACAAGTCATATTGAAAATCTTACAATAAGTTCAAGCCACACAATAACATTTCAAAACTTTGATAAAATCATCTACTCATCCAATTAAGGTCACTTTAGTCTCCATAAATAGCTTATTAAAGATACTAAAACATATCAAAAATCCAGATTTATCAACATGCCAGAACTTATTTAAAAGTTATAGTGTTAAATTAAGTTAACCCTTTTATCAAACACCCTTCATGCAAATATGATTTCTAATATATTAAACATGATAAACATGTGAAACCAAACCATAGCCATTCCGTATTAGACAAGAGAAGAAGATTAAACAACAAAATAAGTACTTAATGAAAATACCAAACTCGGATTACCACCAAGATCCACACAAAGACCTCTAAAATCTCAAATTTAGGAGTCAAACCATGATTTAAAAGCACACCTTCTTTTATATAGACCTTAGGCTCCAAGATTTCTTCAAAACCTTGAGTTTTAATGGAGTTTTGGGGGCTTTCACTTAAGCCCTAATCCTAATTACGGGATTGGAGTTTTCAAAGGATTAGAGAGGATAAAAGAAGGTTTGGTTTCTGGTGTGGAAGAAAAAGAGAGAAAAAGTGGGTTTAAGAATATGAGAGAAGAGAGAGGGTGAAGGCCAAGTGGAGTTTTGCGCTGCATGAAAGAAGCATACATGAGTGGAAAATTTATGTCTCAGAACTGTGTCTGAGCTTGATTAGAAGAGAAGACCGGAGAAGACTGGAGAAGAGAACGGAGAAATTGCGAAAGAGATTGCGTGTGAGAAGTGAATGGCAGAAAAAAATTTCAGATGAGAGAAAATGTAAATGGAAAAATGAAAACGAGTTTAGATCGTTTTCAGAATGGTGATAATTTTTTAGAAAAATACAAAAATGATTTTGTTTTCATTTCTGGTACGGTGTTAAACCAAACACTATTTTTATGCCGTTTTCATTTTTCTCTACTCGTTAAACGAGAAGAACGTTTTTGAAAACGGAAACAAACAGGCCCAATGAGAATGTTTTTTTTAAAGAAAGTATAAAACAATTGAAACTTATTTTTTCATTTCCGTTTTCATTTCTAGTACTTATCAACAAAGTTATATTAAATAATTAATTATTAATTACTAATTATTATATATATTTATTAATAATTAATAAATAGATATAATTAATAACTAATAAATAGATAATAATTACTTTATTATTTATTAAATATTAATTTATTACTATTAAGTTTTTAATTTTATTAATAAAATAATATAGTAATTAATTATTTAGTTAAAAATTAATCTCCAAAAATCTATTATATAACATATTAACAATAAAACACGTAATAATAGGTTATTAAATAAATAATTAATAATTAATATATCAATCATATATTATGTTAATTATAATCTATTAATTAGTAAATAGTTGGTAAATAAAAAATAAAAAATATTAAATAAATAATAAATACTCAATTAATAGTTAATATTAAATTAAAATTATCAATATGTAATATACTAATCAATAATAATTAATAATTGATAATTAGTAATTAATCATTATAAAAAGAATAATTACCAAAAATTTATCATGTGATATATCAAATAATAAATGATCAAATAAACATTAGTAATTAATTAACTAATTAGTTAATTATGTAACTAAGAGTTCATAATTTAAGTAGTAAACGGAATATTAATAAATTATGTATATACTAATTATTTTTCTTAATACACTAATTAATTGCTTATAATCTAATAAATATGTGTACATTACTAACATAGTAATTACTTATAATTAATTACTAATTACTAATTTTTAATTATTTAGCATATTTACTTATTATATATATAGTTTAATTACTAGTGAACTCATTAATGATATTTTATCCATTATTATTATATTATTAATAATTTTTATTTGTTAAATTATTATCAATTATTAATTACTTAATATATTAATTTAAGATTATTAATAATATGTACTCAAAACAAACATAAATGTAACTAAACACTTTTCAAAGACTACCAAATGTAATTTCAAAATCAGTTCCAGAATGATTTTTAAAACAATTTTATTTTTATTTTTTGTACTAAAAAGAAAATCATTTTGAAAATGTTACCAAACGGACCTTTAAATTTTTGATTTCTTGATCAAATGGCCACACTTTGTATATGTTTCTAAACTTGTGCATGGCAAAATTAAAATACTAGAAAAGTATCAGAAAAAGGGGGAACAAAGGTATGATATTGAAACATTATCCCCATCCATTAATATTAGGATCCTTCTACGGTAGGAGATTCTATCGGCATTTCTATATTTAAATTTGGTCAAAATCACATTGTAATAAAAAAGTATAAATAGAGAATTTTTTATTTAAATTTGATGTCTGAAAATAGAGATTTAATGGTGGTTTATATTTTTCTGTCATAAACATTTTTTTTTTTCGGTAGTTCTAAGCATATCAAACTCATGTATCAATTTCATTATGAGGTAAGTCAATGTGGGAATCACTTTTTAGGAAAGTGTAGTACAAACGTATGGGGAAAATGACGAATACGAAGAAAATTAGGGCGTTCTAATAAAGAATGAATTTTGGAAAAAAAAAAAAAAAACCCACAAGGATAGTTACTATTTAGAGTACAATATTTACAGATAAACACAAATTGTGCTAACTATTTACCATCACTTACCACCAAAAAGAGTACTTATTAAAAAAAAAAAAAAAAGGAGTTTCGCCGTAAAAAGTTGCGAGAAGGGATATATATTTTCGTGCCTTGTATTCTAGGCAACAAAATCTTTGTTTACTCGGAAATAAATTTGTGTCAAATTTTTTCGTGGTTCTGCACTTCAGGTAATAAAAAATAGGATTCCAAATTATTAATAAATAAGATTTTTTGATACACTTACTTATTGGTAGGTAGAATTTTTTTAATTATTAAATCTATATATTTTTTAATTTTTACGTAATTTTATATAAATTTAACGAAAAAAAATCTAATTTACCAATATATTAGCGTAACGGTGAAGGTATCAATTAATAATTAGTGAATAATTTCTTCTCTAACATGACGTGCGTCGGATAGGATGTTGACTATCGTATCAATAGCACGCTTTTATTCATAAAAAAAGAAAAAAAAAAACCACACTTTCTAGCACCGCCATTCAAATTTGATACTAGCATTATTCCAATGAATAAATTCGCAATTTGGGAAGCCAATGGTTTGAAGTTTGATCAAATAACACGTAAAAGAATACGAGTGAGCAATCAAGGATGAAAATATCAATATTTTTACCGACATTTTTATGAAATTTTCTGTATTTTAAAAATATTGATATGGAAATAGAGGTGTAGTATTTTTCTGTAGAATATCCTGAAATTTCTATGAATATTTCTGTAAATATTGATATTTTTACGGAAATTTCCATTTACGCGTAAAAAATGGTGTTAAATGACTGAATATCGTGAAAATTTTATGGAAATTTCAAGGAAATATCTGTAAAATTTTCACAGAAATATCTGCAACTTTATATATATTATTTTATTTTTTAGAAAAAAAATTAAAAAATATGACATGTCCAAAATTATATAAGGAACAATTCAAACTCCATGTCTTGGTATAAGTATCGTTTACACCAAAACTGTGTTCAAAATAACTTCGAACCTCCTAGAAGCTCCTTTTCGTATTGATAATTTATCATCATGTATTATGTTGACTTTCAGCTATTTGCTTAATTTGTGAACGTGTATGCTTCGTATTTATAGTATTATGATCACATTTTTCCTTGCATATTTATCAAATAATTGGTATTTTAATTAAGAGAATGTATTATTATCTATTTTAAGGTTTCTTAAAATCTCATCTAAAAATAGAGTGTTTTAGTATGAATTTTCATTTTTTACGTCAATTTCCGCTGATATTGATATTTCTGTAAAATTTAAGTACCGATATTTTCATCATTTTGAGCAACAAAAGAGCTTGTTTCAGATTGTTTTTAGACTGAAATAACATAAAAAAATATGAGGCATGTTCAAACACCCATTTGTCTGTATTGCAACCATGAGATTAAGGCACAAACTAATGCCAAGTGAAAGTAAAACACAAGCCAATCATATATATTATGATATCACGTGAGGCATAATATAAATCAACTCATGTGAGGCATGTATTATGATATCACGTCCTTTTATTAGTGTTTGGTGTTGGACTTCACTAGTGCCTCAAGCATTGTTCTTAGTTAAACTATGTTGCTAGACCTTAGGTAGCATCGTGACTCATCCAGATCTCATTTTTGTGCGCTAAGTTTACCTTCATCCAAGTATAAAAGCACGGTATAACAAGAAAGACTATTGCCGCTATTACGATGACAAGAGCAAAGAGTGAGGCATTTGGTGAGATTGCATGCAATGCTATTAAATAGCAGAGAGAGATAAACGTGGCCAATAGATTCCGGGTGTACAACCACCATTGAGTTTCCCTCCGATCAGGCAGTACGAGAAAAATAATTGCATGTGCTGTAAGGGCAAGGGCCAAACTGTTGAACAACATGAAGAAGATAAAACTCCAATCCCCCATAACTACGGTTCCTGGAGGGTGGGGTAATTTTTTGTTGTCATGATCAGTTGCAGAGGAATTGTTACTGTCCCCTTGCCAAAGACCACCCGGAGGGCTCAGAACGCACTGAAATCCGATAGTCGCAACGAGAACGAGAGCTACCAACATCATATTCCGTGAATCCTCCGACAAATTATTTCTACCACGTGTAAGATCTATAGCCCAACGTTCCAGCGGACGCCTTAGTTTGAAGAACAATTGTTTTGGAGGAGGTGATTCATTAGCTTCGACGTTGTTACCTTGAGGTTGGCCTTCTAATTCCGCAATATCCAACTTACAATTCAAGGCCGAAAGCTTAGTAGAAGCCGGAGCTCGTCCTATGGTATTCAAATCCGCAGTCACATTCGCGGGACTAGTCGAAATACTAGGAGCTGATGAAGACTTATGAGAAGATTTCCACCCGAAAAAAGATGAAGACATAGAACCTCTAGTACGACATAGCATTTTCTTCATTACTTCCCGAGCTTCACGGTTATTTACTTGTGACTGCGAGTCCTCTAATTTTAAGATTTCCAAAGCTGTCAAATTATCTGAATTCTTGGCATCTAGCTTGACTTTGTTGTCTACTAACATTTTGACTACCTGAAAATAATCCAATAGTTAAACTAGATAATGAACTCATTGTTTATTTATTCGCTTGTTTTTTTTTTTTTTCTCTTTTTTTTTTTTTTTTTTTTTTTTTTAACACCTTAGGGGTAGGAAATTTGAACTCTATGCTTTAAGATGGAATCAGTTGGATTTACTGTCAAACTATGCCTAAAGCTACTATACCCTTAGTTTTCAATGGTTGCAAAAATATCGTGTTAGATGTATTTAATAGGCGTGTGTGTATAATCTATGCTCAGTTGGATAGTAAATTGACCAAAGTACCCTTGAGAAAAAGAAGGAAAATGTATGTTACAAAAATAACCCCAAAAAAACTAAAAAAAAAAAAAAAAAAAAAAAAAAGAAAACATTATTTTATATGGTCATGAAGTGAAGGAGAAAAATAAAATAGCTAGAAGCTTCTACTTAAAGCACCCTATAGATTTCATGATCAGTAGAAAGTAAAATTGATTAAATTATAAGAACTTGCCTCAGGTTGATTAGTTTTTACAGCAACGTGTAATGCAGTGTCACCCGATTCATTTTTTCTGTTTAGACTCTCGTTCTCCAGAATAGCGGATCCTTTGTCGACGGATGTTCGAAGTCGTCGTACCACTACGCGAAACGCTTCGAATTTCTTACTTTCCACAGCGATATGCAAAGCAGTTTCACCACGATTTGTCACATCTAGAATCGACGATGGGCAAGAGAGTAGAAATCTTTTCAGAAGAGAAGTGTTTCCGTGTTCTGCTGCATAATGGAGAGGAGTTTTGCCCTCCTTCCCATGAACACGAACAAGATCGCTGTCGGCTTCTACAAGCCGATCCACCATTTTGGTTTGCCCGTTTAGCAAAGCGAGGTGCAAAGGCGTAAATCCGTCTTGGTTTAGCTTCCTAGCAAATGATGGTTTCAACAGCATTGTCTCTCTAGCAAATCCGGTATGTCCCAGAGAAGCTGCTATATGCAGAGGAGTATCAACAAATGGTATACGCTCAATGTTGTCTAGTACATATGGATCCTCCCGGATTAGACTATACAACATGTCAATGTCTCCTTTTTCAGCAGCAACTTTCAACCTCTCGTCCATTCTGATCTCCAAGTCGAGTAAAATCATTAAAAAAGAAAAAAAGTAGATCAAAAATATGGAAAGAGAAACTTGAAAGGGAAAAACAATATATATTTAATATATATATATGCATTTTTTCAAGTCAAAGCTGATAGAGTATGATATGAGTTTAGATCTACTGGTCTAACTTTTCAATCATATCCCTGTTCTGCTTAATCATTTTTCATGTCATATAAATATAAATTTAACAGTCTGACTATATAAATAGAAACCACTTTAACTACAATATAATATAACTTTGCCAGTTTTTAATTCTTTTTATTTTTGAACTTAGGGTGTGGGAATAAGAATACAAATTGTGCATTGTGGAGTCAGACATAAATT
The DNA here is from genome assembly GCF_000414095.1 of Morus notabilis. NCBI lineage: Eukaryota > Viridiplantae > Streptophyta > Magnoliopsida > Rosales > Moraceae > Morus > Morus notabilis. The sequence continues at coordinate 808,047 of NW_010367319.1, read as the reverse complement.
ATTGTTAGACTATACTTGCTACCACATGACTTTGTAAGATTCTGATAACAATTATTATATTCAAAGGAATAGTTTCTCAATTTGTTTATACATATATATATATATAATAATTTATTAATCAAGTATCATATTATAAAGTATCTGGCCATGCGATTTAAATTGGTATATATATGTCACAAAAACTACAGATTAGGTAGCATGTATCAGCTTACTCAAACTTATAATAGGTTGAAAATTTTCACCTGACGGAAGTCTCCATTGAATTTCCTCTTGGAAGCAAAACCACAGCAGAGTCACCAACACTACTGATTTATGGTTTCGTGGCTTCAAACTTAATTGGATTAGCTGATCAAGGCTGTTAAGCTTGATATGTTAATCGATAGCCTGCATATATATGATTATTTATAATTAAGATTGATAATACAAAGATTGAGCCGGTAACAACTTACCATCCGTTTCAGTTCTCAGAAAAGATCAGCTCAAGATGGGAAAGGATGATGAAATAGAAATTGGGGAAGGTCAGGCCGAGCTGATGATGGAATAGAAAGGTTGAATCTAGTATTAATTCTCCTCCACTCTCAGCCGCACATGTAATTTTTCTTTTTCCCCCATTGGAATTTTTTTTTTCTTTTTTTTTTAAAAGAAGAATCACCTTTTCTTTTTCCTAAGGGAGAAGAATCACTTCTTAAGATTATACCGTAATGAAGTTCATTTGGAACATTTGCGCATTGAGCTAGCATTGGAGGATCCATTATTGAGCATCTTTATAAAGTGAAGAGGACAATAAATTACTCTCCCAATAAAGTAGTGAAAATGCAATTATTAGGTCATGATAGAAGCAATATTCTTCATATATGCTGAGTATTTAAATTTATTCTTAATTCTTGTGATTGTTTGCCTAACTATTACATGATTTATTATTTGATTTGAGACCGAGAGGTGATAATTAAATAAGCTCTTAATTGAAATACCATGAGTTGTTCATGGGTTAGAAATATCTATGATGCTTATTCAGTTCTTTTGAATTTCTTGCACTTAATGTTTTTCAACAGGTTTAGAAATCTGACAGAGATGTAGAGTTTGCTTGTTGGATTAAAATTATTGTTGCTTGAGAAAGAATAATAATTGCTTTAGAGAAATTACTGTCAGTATAGGATTGAATGTTAATTTTCTTGAATTATGAAAATTTGAATAAGATTAATTTTTGTGAAATTAGAAACCCTAGAGTCTTAATCTATTGAAGTTTATTCCACTACTTAGCATTGTTTAATTTATTTAATTGTTTTAGTTTTACTTTACTTAATTTTATAAACTCTCTTTTCAATTATTCAAATAAAATTGGGGTTAATATAATTTCGGTAATTAGTAAACAACAATCTTTGTAGGACGATACTCTTATTCACTATTATAGTACTTGATTACGATAGCATATACTTGCGTTACCATTTTTCACAATAATATACTAGTTATCTATCCTCCTCACTTTATCAAATTTATCTGATTCTAAACTATGCAGTAAATGTACGATTTACATTGGTATTTGACAGAGCCACAGATTAGGAAGCATATGATTTCTCAAATTTATAATAGGTTGAGAATTTTCACCTGAACGAAGGCTCCATGGATTTACTCTTGGAAGCGACACGGCAGCAGAGGCACCAGTACTTATCATTTATATCGTGGCTTTCAAGTTTGTTTAGCTGCTCTTAATTAGATATCCAATTAAGGCTGTTAAACTTACTTAGTTAATCGGATTTATGTCAACTTGAAGATCTGTAATGACCCCCACAGCCTGCATATACATGACTATTTATTAAGATCGATAGTGGGAATATTATATAAACTGCTAACCACTTACCATCCATATCACATCTCAGAAAATTAGGCCAGAGAAAGATGGGAAAGGATGATGAAATAGAAAGGGGAGGCTAGCTAGACCGAGCTGATCAAGAAGGAGAGAACTGGCTCCTTTTAAAGCAACAAAAATACGGACCTTATGAGGCAATACACATGTTTTTTGCTTTTTGTTTTGTTTGTTTTTTTTTTTTTTTCTGTAAAAATGAGACAATATATTTTGGAAACTTGGTTAATATTACTAGCTGCTTGGGGAAGTTGTCCCATAGGCGAGGAATTTCACTATACTAGTAGAAATAGTCCTATATGAGGAAGTTTATAAAGGTCGTTAAAATATTTTACGAATGCGCTTTAAATAGCATCATAATAAATCAATAGTCCTTGGATGTGCCAGACATTTAACGATAGTTTTTAGCATTTATCTAATGTGTACATGCAAAACACCTTATTAGATGGACCTAGAGACGCATATGTAACGACAGTTTCCATGAAATCTATAATAAGATATGCCGCATAAGACAAAATTGTTGTATTTTATGTAATATTATTTGTAATTTTATTTTGTACTAATGCAGGTCAGATTTTAATATTAATTCTCCTTCGATCAGCCGAACAATATATAGACTTTTTCTTTTTGGTTCCCTTAGTACTTATTTTAAGAATAATCACCTTTCTCTTTCTTTAAGGGAGACGACTCACTTTTTAAGATCATATCATAATGAGTTTATTTCGAGCATATGCATTGAGCGTTAGATGGTTCAATGAGCAACTTTACAAAATTATGAAGACAAAAGCACTCTCCAAAAAAAAAAAAAAAAAAAACAAAACAAGAGCACTCTCCGAAGTCAAGAATAATAAAAATACTATTATTTGGTCGTAGACTCAAGCTAAATGTTCATACATTTATTTAGCTTTGGCCTTTACGGAGATATGATTTCCGTTTTCTTGACCTCATGCTGCACCTATTATATTTAGTACTTTATTAAACTGTGCATTACAAAATTGAAATACTTGAGTGAAGTAGGAGAAAAGGATGCAAACTTAAATAAGGACATGGGTCCATCAAGTTAAGGATAAAAGTATATTAATTATACCATACTTTAAGAATCAATGTTATTTAACGCAAGGCATTGCTTGTCCGGAGAATATGGTAATATTTGAGAGGAAGTTAAACCAAAAGTTCGGAATTAAAAATCTAACTGGAAGATGAGTGATTTATACAGAAATGTTTGTAATAATAATAAAAAAAAAACCTGGTGTGTAATTTTGTAAACAATGCTCCAAGTGTACACCGTCACACAATTATGTGTGTGAGGGCCAAATGACAATTGAATGTTTCGAGCATTTTTAGAAAATTTCTTTGGGATTAAGATCCTATGTCTAATTTTTTGTGTCTCAATTGATGTTTAACTAACCAAATCATACCACATCATCTCATAATATGTAAAAAGGAGTTAGTTAAAAAGCAGTTTAAACTTTTTATGTGACGTGGCGTGATATAATGGGTTAGACACCAATTGAAATACTTAAACTGGACGGAAAATCTGAGTCCCTTACTTTGCATAGGATCCTTATCTTTCTCGTTCATGTCTTTTAGGTTCTAAATCTAAACCAACGTTGATGATAAACATATGCAATTCAACTGCCATTTTATAGAATAAACATGACCACTGAACCTTAGTATTCCATATAAAAGATGAAACTACTGAAGCTATTCAACGGTTTTTAACTGACGGTTTGATCACTGAACTAACTAAAGATTTCAAAACCGAGACCAAAACACCAAAGCCTATTTTTGGACAATTAACCGGTCTACTTTAATCGGTTTTTGCCGGTCGATTTTAGACAGTTTCTAAGATTGTTAAATATTTTAAACTATATATATTTCAAATTTTAACTTTTTTACAGTCAAAATTCCAAAAAAAACGTTTCTAAAGCCAAAAGTCTGGCAAATTTTCACATGGGTGGTTTGGTTAACCGATCGATAATGTCGATTTTCATCATTTTTATATTTTTGTTTTTTTTTTTATAGCTTTTGTCGATCGGAGGAGGTCGGCTTCGATTTTTTCTTTACTTTTTTTTTTTTTTAACACTCCTAGTTGAAACACATCGACTCGAATTGAAATGAATGTTGAAGTACACAAGTTCAGAATGAAGGTGTGGTTGTTGATTTACATGTACGTCTTTTGCATATAGTTTTGTACATTTTTTTTACAAGTCCTCGCGGTGCTTAGGAACATTGTTCTTTGTAATATTTTTTTTAGCAACAACATACCAAGTACTCTTGAAATTACTGCTAAATTAAAATATGACTTTATAATTACTTCTGTTTTATTGATGAGTTTTTACAGCAAATGATTTTTTACTTCCTGACCTTCTAATTTTTGCAATTTTCCCCCAAATTTGTAAAATTATTGCAATGTGCATGAGCCCTCTACCTGAAAATATTTGTGTTTGTTCTTTTATAGGGGAGATTCTCTGGTATATCAATAAACTGATAGGTCAAGTTTTTTTAACCGTTAAATTTATATATTTTTTAACTTTTACTTTTATACTATGTTACTTTTTATAGACATGAATGCCGAAAGCGATTGTTTTGCGTAACTGTGGCCCATCATTTCGTTGGGCCAAGAAGGAATAGGCTTTGCAAGTCAACACAGTTATCTTTAATAAATTAAGCAGGGAAATGTGTGGGGGCTGTGGACTGAGTGTAGAGCGCTAGAAAATTGTATGTTATAAAGATATATTTATACACTCTTCAGAAAACGAAATAATAAAATGAGACCGTTGCTATAAAGTTCAATATTGTTTTTATTTTTGAAGTTAGAAGCGAGGAATTGAATTTTATAGTTTGCGATAGATCGTCAGGTGTGAGAATAATGTTAGACTATGCAAGTCTGCAACTATGACTATAAAGTGACGAAATCACACCACTCATTAAACTTTCATACATACGAAACAATGATTTAGCTCTGTTTAGTTTACTGATTTAAATTTTTTTAATTTGAATTTTTTTATTTGAATATAAAAATTTAAATTGTGTGGTTTAAATTGTAGTTTAAATTAACGTTTGGATGTGGAGTTAAAATTTTAGTTTGAGCAGGGAATAAAATTTAAATTTGTGTTTGGTAGGTACGAAAAGCAAAGAGGACGGACACATTTTTACTATTCAGAAGTGGTTTGAATGGTTGACTTTAAGGGAGAGCTAAACTCTAAGTTGGACAGTTTAATTCAGTTTAAATGAAGAATATAATTCAAACTACATACTTACTAAACACGAGTTTAAATTATGACTATGGTTCGAACTGAGTTGAACTAAACTAAACTCGTGAAACAAACGGGCTAAACAATCTGTTATTTCAAATGATCATCAGCAAAAAGATGACGACAAAAAAAAAAGAAGAAAAAATTTTCCTCGTTTTACATATGTGTGTTGTATTTAATTAGTTCTAAAAGCCATGAGGCGGAGTCTATCAATGATTAGAGAAGATTTAACATTAATCAAGTTACTTTCTGAATTTTCATTAACGATTAAGAACTTTTGTTTTTATACTGATCACCTTTAATTAGTTAATATAAAGGAAAAATAAATAAATAAATGCATACACGCAAAAGGGAAAAAAAGGAGAGAAAGACATGTAACATATTGTGTATTTAGTTCTTTTGACTGTGATATTTAGGCCCCGTTCATTTCAGCACTTTGAGTTTAAAATTTGAGTTTTGTTACAGTAAAAAACTCTCAGAAACAGTCACATTTAACTTTTTTGTCACTGTAAAAAGCTCTTACATAAAGTCACATCTCAACTCGAATTAAAAACTTAAATTAGCGAACTAAACAAGCTCTTAAGTTTCTGATTTCTTGATCAAATGCCCACACTTTATATATGTTTCTAAACTTGTGCATGGCAAAATTAAAATACTAGAAAAGTATCAGAAAAAGGGTGAAGAAAGGTATGATATTGAAACATTATCCCCATCCATTGATATTAGGATCTTTCTATGGTAGGAGACGGCATTTTTAATATTTAAATTTAGTTAAAATCACATAATAATAAAAAAGTATAAATAGTGAATTGTTTATTTAAATTTAATATCTGGAAATAGAGATTTAATGGTAGTTTATATTTTTCTGTCATAAACAAAATTTCCTTTTTTTAGCATATCAAACTTATGTATCAATTTCATTTTGAGGTAATAAGTCAATGTGGGAATCACTTTTTAGGAAAGTGCAGTACGAACGTTTAGGGAAAATGACGAATACGAAGAAAATTATGACGTTCTAATAAAGAATGAATTTTGGAAAAGAAAAAAAAAAAAAAAAAAAAAACCCCACAAAGATAGTTACAAGTTAGAATATAATATTTATTGATAATACTATTACTTACTACCAAAAAGCGTTTACTTAGGCCTTGTTCGTTTCGCTGATTCGAGTTTAAAATTTGAGTTGAGATATGATTTTATGTGAGAGCTTTTTACTGTAGCAAAAAAGTTAGATGTGACTGTTTGTGAAAGCTTTTTACTGTAACAAAACTCGAATTCTAAACTCGAATCAGCGAAACGAACGAGACCTTATTCTAAAAAAGAAAAAAAGACAGGAGTTTGACCGCAGAAAGCTGCGAGAAGGGATATATATTTTCGTGCCTTGTATTCTGGGCAACAAATCTTCGTTTACTCGAAAATAAATTTGAGTCGAATTATTGTTACGTGGTTCTGCACTTCAGGTAATAGAAAATAGGATTTTTTTAATAAGTGAGATTTTGTTATACATTTAATGTATTAGTATGTCAAATTTTTTTAATTATTAAATCTGTATATTTTTTAATTTTTATATAATTTTATATAAATGAACGAAAAAAATTTAATCCATTAATATATTAGTGTAACGGAGAGAGTCTTAGATCCCGTTCACTTCGTTGATTTGAGTTTAGAATTCGAGTTGAGATGTGATTTTATGTGAGAGTTTTTTACTGTAGTAAAAAAGTTAGATGTGATTATTTTTTAGAGTTTTTTACTGTAGAAAAACTCGAATTCTAAACTCGAATCAGCGAAGTGAACATGGCATTAATTAATAATTCCTGCATAATTTCTTCTCCAACATGACGTGCGTCGGAGAGGATGTTGACTATCGTAACAATAGCATGCTTTTATTCATAAAAAAAGAAAAAAAGAAAAAATAAAAAAGCGCACTTTTGATGCCACTGATATGCTGAGCCACATTTTACTTAGTGAGGGTATATATGGTTCTCCAACTTATATTTTAAAATTTAATTTTTTTTTATTTCTACAATTTATCCATATTTCAACCGTGCCCCTATTTTTTAAAAAACATATAATTATATATCACTCAATAATTAAAATACACAACGATATGTCAATTTAATAAAAATAACCACAGCATCATCATTATTATTATAAATATTATTATTATTATTATTATTATTATTATTATTAGTTATAGTTTCCATAGTGTCCCATTAAAAAATTTTCTAGCACCGCCATTCAAATTTGATACTAGCATTATTCCAATGAATAAGTTCTCAAATTGGAAAGTCAATGGTTTGAAGTTTGATCAAATAACACGTAAAAGAATACGAGTGAGCATTGAAGGATGAAAATATCCATATTTTTAGCGATATTTCTGTGGAAATTTTCATATTTTAGAAGTACCGAAATGGAAATAGGGGTATAGTATTTTTCCGCAGAATATCCTAAATTTCTACAGATATTTCTGTAAATATCAATATTTTTACGGAATTTCCATTTTCACGTAAAACATGGTGATAAATGACTGAATTTTGTGGAAATTTTATAGAAATTTTGTGAAAATATCAGTAAAATTTCCACAGAAATATTTGCAACTTTACACATAATATTTTGTTTTTCAAAAAAAAAAATAAAAAAAGATGACATGTTCAAAATTATATAAGGAACTCCATGTCTTGGTATAAGTATCGCTTATATTAAAAATTTGTTCAAAATACCTTCGAACATCCTAGAAGCTCCTTTTGGTATTGATAAATTATCATCATGTATGAAACCATACATGTATGATATATATGTTATGTTGACTTTCAACCATTTGCTTAATTTGTGAACATGTGCTTAGTATTTGTGGTATTATGATCAAATTTTACCATGTATATTTATTAAATAATTGGTATTTTAATGAAGTGTTTCATTTAATTAATGTATTATTATCTATTTTAAGGTTTCTTAAAGTCTCATTTAAAAATAGAGTGTTTTAGTATGAATTTCCGTTTTTACGTCAATTTTCACTGATATCGATATTTCCATAAAATTTAAGTACTGATATTTCTATAAATATTGATATTTTCATTGTTCTGAGCAACAAATGAGCTTGTTTCTGATTGGTTTTAGCCTGAAATAACATAAAAAATATCGAGGCATGTTCGAACACCCATTTGTCTGTATTGCAACCATGAGATTAAGGCACAAACTGAACTTACCAGAGTAAAAATAAAATAAATCAACTAATGTCAAGTGAAAGTAAAACACAAGCCAATGATATATATAAGATATAGTTTGTAGGTATTACTTTACTCAAAGAAAAATGCTCAGGCCAACAGTGGGACTAATCTGTGAGGCCTGTATTTATTATGATATCACGTCCTTTATTAGTGTTTGGTGTTGGACGTCACTAGTGCCCCAAGCATTGTTCTTAACTAAACTATGTTGCTAGACCTTAGGTAGCATCGTGACTCATCCAGACCTCATTTTTGTGCGCTAAGTTTACCTTGATCCAAGTATAAAAGCACGGTATAACAAGAAAGACTATTGCCGCTATTACGATGACAAGAGCAAAGAGTGAGGCATTTGGTGAGATTGTATGCAAGGCTATTAAATAGCAAAGAGAGATAAACGTCGCCAATAGATTCCTGGTGTATATCCACCATTGAGTTTCCCTCCGATCCGGCAGTACGAGAAAAATAATTGCTTGTGCTGTAAGGGCAAGGGCCAAACTGTTGAACAACATGAAGAAGATAAAACTCCAATCCCCCATAACTACGGTTCCTGGAGGGTGGGGTAATTTTTTGTCGTCATGATCAGTTGCAGTGGAATTGTTACTGTCCCCTTGCCAAAGACCACCCGGAGGGCTCAGAACGCACTGAAATCCGATAGTCGCAATGAGAACGAGAGCTACCAACATCATATTCCGCGAATCCTCCGACAAATTATTTCTACCACGTGTAAGATCTATAACCCAACGTTCCAGCGGAAGCCTTAGTTTGAAGAACAATTGTTTTGGAGGAGGTGATTCATTAGCTTCGACGTTGTTACCTTGAGGTTGGCCTTCTAATTCCCCAATATCCAACTTACAATTCAAGGCCGAAAGCTTAGTAGAAGCGGGAGCTCCTCCTATGGTATTCAAATCCGCAGTCACATTCGCGGGACTAGTCGAAATACTAGGAGCTGATGAAGACTTGTGAGAAGATTTCCACCCGAAGAAAGATGAAGACTTAGAAGCTCTAGCACTAGATAGCATTTTCTTCATTACTTCCCGAGCTTCACGGTTATTTACTTGTGACTGCGAGTCCTCTAATTTTAAGATTTCCAAAGCAGTCAAATTATCTGAATTCTTGACATCTAGCTTGACTTCGTTGTCTACTAACATTTTGACTACCTGAAAATAATCCAATAGTTAAACTAGATAATGAACTCATTGTTTATTTATTCGTCTTTTTTTTTTTTTTTTTTTTTTTTTAACACTTTTGGGGGTTTTTTTTTTTTTAACACCTTAGGGGTAGGAAATTTGAACTCTATGCTTTAAGATGGAATCAGTTGGATTTACTGTCAAACTATGCCTAAAGCTACTATACCCTTAGTTTTCAATGGTTGCAAAAATATCGGGTTAGATGTATTTAATAGGCGTGTGTGTATAATCTATGCTCAGTTGGATAGTAAATTGACCAAAGTACCCTTGAGAAAAAGAAAGAAAATGTATGTTACAAAAATAACCCCAAAATACTAGTTAAAAAAAAAAAAAAAAAAAAAAAAAAAAAAAAATTTTTTTTAAAAAAAAAAAAAAAAAAAAAAAAAAAAAACATTATTTATATAGTCATGAAGTGAAGGGGAAAAATAAAATAGTTAGAAGCTTCTACTTCAAGCACCCTATAGATTTCGTGATTAGTAGAAAGTAAAGTTGATTAAATTGTAAGAACTTACCTCAGGTTGATTAGTTTTTACAGCAACGTGTAATGCAGTGTCACCCGATTCATTTTTTCTGTTTAGACTCTCGTTCTCCAGAATAGCGGATCCTTTGTCAACGGATGTTCGAAGTCGTCGTACCACTACGCGAAACGCTTCGAATTTCTTACTTTCCACAGCGATATGCAAAGCAGTTTCACCACGATTTGTCACATCTAGAATCGACGATGGGCAAGAGAGTAGAAATCTTTTCAGAAGAGAAGTGTTTCCGTGTTCTGCTGCATAATGGAGAGGAGTTTTACCCTCCTTCCCATGAACACGAATCAGATCGCTGTCGGCTTCTACAAGCCGATCCACCATTTTGGTTTGCCCGTTTAGGAAAGCGAGGTGCAAAGGCGTAAATCCGTCTTGGTTTAGCTTCCTAGCAAATGATGGTTTCAACAGCATTGTCTCTCTAGCAAATCCGGTATGTCCCAGAGAAGCTGCTATATGCAGAGGAGTATCAACAAATGGTATACGCTCAATGTTGTCTAGTACATATGGATCCTCCCGGATTAGACTATACAACATGTCAATGTCTCCTTTTTCAGCAGCAACTTTCAACCTCTCGTCCATTCTGATCTCCAAGTCGAGTAAAATCATTAAAAAAGAAAAAAAGTAGATCAAAAATATGGAAAGAGAAACTTGAAAGGGAAAAACAATATATATTTAATATATATATATGCATTTTTTCAAGTCAAAGCTGATAGAGTATGATATGAGTTTAGATCTACTGGTCTAACTTTTCAATCATATCCCTGTTCTGCTTAATCATTTTTCATGTCATATAAATATAAATTTAACAGTCTGACTATATAAATAGAAACCACTTTAACTACAATATAATATAACTTTGCCAGTTTTTAATTCTTTTTATTTTTGAACTTAGGGTGTGGGAATAAGAATACAAATTGTGCATTGTGGAGTCAGACATAAATTATTGTTAGACTATACTTGCTACCACATGACTTTGTAAGATTCTGATAACAATTATTATATTCAAAGGAATAGTTTCTCAATTTGTTTATACATATATATATATATAATAATTTATTAATCAAGTATCATATTATAAAGTATCTGGCCATGCGATTTAAATTGGTATATATATGTCACAAAAACTACAGATTAGGTAGCATGTATAAGCTTACTCAAACTTATAATAGGTTGAAAATTTTCACCTGACGGAAGTCTCCATTGAATTTCCTCTTGGAAGCAAAACCACAGCTGAGTCACCAACACTACTGATTTCTGGTTTCGTGGCTTCAAACTTAATTCGATTAGCTGCTCAAGTCTGTTAAACTTGATATGTTAATCGATAGCCTGCAGATATATGATTATTTAAGATTGATAATCCAAAGATTGAGCCGCTAACAACTTACCATCCGTTTCAGATCTCAGAAAAGATCAGCTCAAGATGGGAAAGGATGATGAAATAGAAATTGGGGAAGGCCAGGTCGAGTTGATGATGGAATAGAAAGGTTGAATTAAATATTAATTCTCCTCCACTCTCAGCCGCACATGTAATTTTTTTTTTTTCCCTTTGGAATTTTTATTTTAAAAAGAAGAATCACCTTTTCTTTTTCCTATGGGAGAAGAATCACTTCTTAAGATTATACCGTAATGAAGTTCATTTGGAACATTTGCGCATTGAGCTAGCATTGGAAGATCCATTATTGAGCATCTTTAGAAAGTGAAGAGGACAATAAATTACTCTCCCAATAAAGTAGTGAAAATGCAATTATTAGGTCATGATAGAAGCAATATTCGTTGTAACTCGTGTTGCACGCATTACTTTTCATTAAAACAATTTAATTTTCTTTTCTTCTCTAGTTTTATACTAGTCCGACATTTTCAATATCAATAATACTAGGGACATCAACTCTAATCTCAATTCTTGTTATGTACTAACTAATGCGGCATGCGAGTTGTTATTTTTATATTAATGAGTATTTAAAACATTATCACGTCAATCAATAATAAGATATTGCATCTACGAATGAAAAGATGATAATTACCACATCATATGATAAACAAGAGTTGAGATTAGAGTTAGAATCCCTAACACTATTCATATTGAAAAGACACATCGGAGGTCGTTGCTCACTTGGCCGGCAAGAAATATATGTATGTGTGTATGATATTTTGACGAAAAAGGTTTCATCGGGCAAGGAATATTGACGCCTTATATACTCTGACGAAGAAAGACGCATATGTTTAGAGCGCATTGAGGAGTTACCTTTTCATGAAAACTCATTTTAAATTTTCATATAGCTGCATTTGCTAGGTAAGTCCATTTTGCCATGGAGATCATCAGGCTCCAAGCTATCAACTGTCAGATATGTATTAAAAATTATCTGTTAATACATACTTTTTCAATCTAATGTGATTTTGACTTGATTTAATGGTAAAAAATGGCCTACCAGAAAAACTCCTTTTCTTTATTTTAAACTTGAGATAGAGGGATTTAAGCTCTATATTTTCTGATGAAGTTAAATGTGAAATTACCGCTACCTATGCATATAATTAAACACGTTGTCTAGGCAATCAAGATAAGACCATAATGTTTGTATGAATGTAGAGCACTAGCTAGAAAATTATATGTTATACTTTTTCAAAAAAAAAAAGAATTATAACGAGATTACTGTGAAATTATATTTGTAACTACAATTAACTATAAAGTAACGAAATTAGATCACTCGTCGAACTTTTAGTATATGTTTAACACTAAACAATAACTTATACAGACATTCTTTATACAAAAATTAAATGTAAAATTACCGTTAACTATGCGTATATTAAACACGTCATCTAGACAATCAAGATAAGACCATAATGTTTGTATGAATGTAGAGCACTAGCCAGAAAATTATATGTTATACTTCTTCAAAAGAAAAGAACAAATTATGTCAAGAGATTACCGATTACTGTTAAATTATACTTGTAACTACAATTAACTATAAATTAACGAAATCTAATCACTTGTTGAACTTTCAGCACATGTTTAACACGAACAATAACTTATACGGACCTTCCTTATTTTAAAGAATCAAAAAGATGGCCAGATTAAAACAAAACCGAAAAAAAAAAAAAAAATCCTAGTTATACAGATATTATATTTAATTAGCTCTAAAAAGCCGCGAGACGGAATCTATTGATGGCGGAGAAGGTGTAAGTTGTAACATTAATTATTATTCAAGTTACTTCCTGAATTATGAGCAAAAAGTTACTTCCTGAATTTTCATTAACGATCAAGTACCAATGCATTTAGTTTTTCCTTTTTTTTTTTTTTAAGAGAAAAACCTTCAAAAGGAAAAAAAGAAAAAAAAAAAAAAAAAAAAAAAAAGCAACACGCTTATGTTTATTCGGTTCTTTTGCTTTTTTCCTTTTATGGAAGTTGCAGTATTTTTAGATTCTGATTCCTTGACCAAAATGCCCACACTTTTAAAGTTTTCTAAACTTGTGCATGACAAAATGGAGAAAAAGGACCCATTCATGAATACTTAACAAATTTGAACACTTCACCTGTTTGAGGATAAAAGTTTATTAGCTAGGCAAATTTAAGAATCCATGTTATTCACGCAACACTTCATTGCTTTCCATCACACAATTTCTCTTTTCTTGAGTTATGCCAATCGAATTATCAGGTAAGCCGACATAAAAATGAAAAACCCTGACCACAGAGTTACCTCTAAAGTTGATGCAGTGCAGAAGAACTTTAGAGGTGGCCCTCCTTGGGATCATCTTAAAATCAAATAAGACAATTTTTTAATTTTTTAAAGGTCATTTGGCTCAAAAAAAAAAAAAAAATGCTAGGGAGAATGAAGTAAATGCTTGACTACTCTTATCTCCTGTCCTTGCTACATACTTGCTACAGATTTGACCTATATAAACACAAATAACATTTGCCAAAAACATGCTACAGTACTAAAAAAAATTAACAAAACAAAACTTGCTGTACAGATTTGGCATATATATACGCAATGACAAAGAAAAGTACCATATTAGTGGATGTCGTTCGACTATGCTTTTAGCTTGAGTACTCATATCTTCAGTACTTTTCTTGAATGTCAGGATGGAAGTTTCATTCTTGACC
>NW_010367319.1:751744-792973 GCF_000414095.1 Morus notabilis | reverse complement strand
AATAGTTTTTATATTATATTAAATATAATAATTAATATATGTCGTAATTTTTAATTATCTACAGCAATTCAACTTTATAATTTACCAAACGTTATTACATTGATTTTAGAACTAGCACAGCTACTATAATTATAGTTTACCAAATACTCAGCTTTTTTTTATAACAGCGCAGCTGTTTCTTCCTTCAGCACAGCAGGACTCCATTTTACGGTGTAGAGTTATAACAAATAAAATAAAATAAAAAATATGTTTTCTTATACGGTGACCTTAATCATTTTCGTTTTCTGGATAGAAGAGAGGCTGGATATCGCTGTCCGGGCACGGGACATTGATGCCTTGCATTCTCTGCTGAAGAAAGATTTATATCTTTTGGACAACTTTGAGGCGGTACATTTTGTAGATACTCCTTTGCATGTAGCTACATGAGCTGCAGGGCAAGTTCATTTTGCCATGGAGATCATGAGGCTCAAGCCATCTTTCCTGAGAATGTTGAATCCAAAATTCCAAATAGATATTAATCTTTGTAAATTCAATAAATTAGCTAGTGTTTGTATTAATACAGTGGATATGTTGTTTCTATTATTGGATTTCCCCACCCACACAACCCTCCCACTTTTTTTTTTTTTTTTTTTTTTTTTTTTTTTTTTTTTTTTTTGATTCTACATCGACAATGTAGAATTAACCAGTGCAATTTGGATTCAAGAAAAATGTTTAACAAAATCTAGAATTTGCTACATGGTACGAAACCGCCGAGGAATGAAGATTTCAGTATGAAAAATTAAGACGAGATTTGGATAATCTACTTAAAGCTCTGTGTGGATTTGGATGTAAAGGAATAACTCCTACCATTCCTATTTTCTTGTCCTTTGTCCCACCCTATCAAGGACTTTGGAATTACTATTTAGGAGACTTTTCTACACATCAATCTAATAGAGTTTGGGTTGTATATACACACAAATGAATACTAACTAGTAAACAAATTAGCATTAGTGGATGTTATTCAACCAACGTTTTCACTTCTCCTGTCCCCACACGTTTCTCTGATTTTATAAAGATTAGATTCGATGACGAAAGACAACCCTTGAGTTGACCTGGGCTTGACTTGTCTTCAGTTAATTTTCCGCAAAGTCTAGATGGAAATTTTCTTCTTGGCCAAAGGAAATGAAGAAGTGACAATGATGCATATAAAGCTTGCTTCTAGCGGGCATAAATTTAAAACAAACACAAATATTTACAATGATGCATATAAACTTTGGAATTATTATTTAAGTGTCTGTTGACACCACATTTTCTACTTTTCACACACCCTTTTTTAAAATGACTAAACACCCTTTTTTAAAATGATTAAAATACCCACTAATAAAATTACTTAATTTTGAGGACAATGGTATTTTAAAAAAATACTCATTACACACCTCATTATTACCCCCCATTTTAAAAAAAAAAAAAAAAAAAAAAAAAAAAAAAAGAGTGACTATAATACCGTATCCCTCTTTATGTCACCCATAACGAATATTTTAATAATTATCCAATTAAATCTAACGGCTTAGACAAAGAGTCTCATCAATTCTAAAATAGAGGCTACTTTAGAAAAATAAACCTATCTGTTTGACTTCCCCAAACTTTTTTTTTTTTTTTTTCTAACTTTACCTCCTCATTTTGTTTCCCTCAACGTATATTCTCCATATCTTTAATCTTCTTTCAAACTTGTAAAGAAGAAGATAATGGCGTAGATGGTTGATTTCTTCCCCTTTCGTCACTACTGGAGATTCGATTCGAATTGGAGGGTTCTAAAAATTAGCAGGTTTTTATTTTAATTTTTATATTTTTTATTTTTTGAATTGAGAGAGAAATGAGGAAATAATTGATTCTGTTAGGATCTAAAAGAGAAAACAAAAATAGAATTGAATGTTATTTGGTCTTGAAGAACAAAATTGACGTAAAAGAAAGAATCACAGTTTTGTAGCAGCCTTCTCAAGTAGTTCAATCTAATTCCAACTTAATCTCCAAAAGAGAACTTTCTCATACTGGAAAATCAAAAAGAAGATTTAAGAAAATTAACAGGAAGGACTACAGAAAGCATCAAGAAAGAAAAAAAATGATAATTATATAACAAAACCAACGTTAGCAGGAGGACAAAAAAAAAAAAAAAAAAAAAAAAAAGGCACACTTCAATTTCATATATATGAAAAAAATAAATAAAAGAAAGAAAATGATAAGTTTGATTGGTGGGTGAATGAGAGAAGGAAAATTTTTAAAATAGGGGTAACAAGTAGAATGAGGTGGTTTAAGAATGGGTGTGTAAAAAGTAAAATTGGGAGTCATTTAATTGTAATGGCTTTTTTGAAATTTTAACGGGGTGTAACAAGTGGAATGAGAGATAGTTTAAGAATGTGTGTGTGAAAAGTAGAAACAGAGGCGTCAATAAATGCACCCATTTTTTAAACACGTATTGAGACCTCACACGTTTCTCTGCTTTTATAAAAATGGAAACAAGAAAGAAAAAAAAAAACGTGTGTTGACTTGACTTATCTCCAGTGTTCTTCGAAGTCAATATGGAAGTTTCCTTCCAGCTGTAGGCATGCTTATAAGAAACAAGCACAAATATTTTTCATGTATTGAATTGTTGGAATTTAGTAATTAAAGTACTTAATTATTACCTTTGTAGATGGAAAATAGATTGGATATCGTTGCCCGGGAGGGGAATATTGAAGCCTTGTATTATCTGATGAAGGAAGATGCACATCTTTTGGAGCACTTTGAGGCAGTGCCTTTTGTAGACACTCCTTTGCATGTAGCTGCATCCGCAGGGCAAGTCCATTTCGCCGTGGAGATCATGAGACTAAAACCGTCTTTTGCGAGAAAGTCGAATCAAAACGGATATAGTCCTATTCATTTGGCTATGCAAAATGCGCACACAAACTTGGTGCTTCGTCTTCTAGACATCGACAGAGATCTCGTCCGCGTCCGCGGAAGAGAGGGTAAAACTCCTTTGCATTTCGCGGTTGAGTGCGGCGAGATTGATCTTCTGGCTGAGTTTCTATTGGTTTGTCCCAAATCCATTCAAGATTTGACAATTCGGAAAGAAACTGCTCTGCATGTCGCTGTTAAAAGTGATAAGTTGGAAGCACTCAAAGTCCTCCTGGGGTGGCTTGAGCACGTTGGCAAGAAAGGGGTCCTCAACTGGGGTGACGATGAAGGAAACACCATCTTGCATATTGCAGCAGCCAGGAATCAAACTAAGGTAAATCTTATTGCTAAGTACTCAACAAACCATTAGTTATTGTTTTTTTTTTTTTTTCAATAGAAATTAGTGAACAGAGTATTTAAAGAACCGGTTAGAAATTAGTTACTGTTTTTAGTAATGTTAATTATGTAAATGTTTTGTCAGACAGTTTATCGTCCAGTTTAAGGGCATGAGTGATACTAGACATTTAAAAATTAAGGTAAAATCATTTTGATACCCTGTGTTATAACAAAACATGTTCTTCGTATTATGTATTTTTTATAATATTAAACCCGTATCTCGACGTTTATAAAAATATTTTCTTGTTCCCTAGAAGCCGATTTTTGAGATATAAAATGACATTTGTACCCTTCTATTTAGTTAACTAAAAACTAATAAATCTATAAAAAAAAAAAAAAAAACTTTTTTTTATTTTGTTGTGTTCTTTAAAATATTTAATATTTTAAAATACTTTCATATTTTTTAAATATTAATTTTTATTTAATTAATGAGAATGGTAGTTTGAATATTACATATTTGTCCCAAAAATCAATTTAAAAGTATCAAGGATAAAAACATTGAAGTACTGTTTTAATATTATTAAAAACACATGATATTAAGAGTATGTTTTATTATAAAATAGAGTATCAAAATGATTTTATTCATTAGAAATTACATAAAGTGGGTTCCACGTATTGTGAGATCCACTCTACTTGAGCACATGTTGCACTACAAGAAAATTCATATTTTGCTACCAAAAATTTTGCTGCCAAAATTGCCCCTCTTATTAGAACTTAGATTTCTCTGTTTTTTCTTCTTTCTCGAATTCGTGCTCACCGTAGATATCATTTTCCCCCGCTTCTTATCTCTTCACATTTTTCTCTCAATCAATTTTTATCTAATAAAGCACGCTCCCTGAGCGTTTGTTTGGTATGACAGAAAAGTGGAAGGAGATAGAGACGGGTGAGGGGATTAAAGAAAGGGTTTTGAGACTTATGATTGTTTAGTAGGAGAAAAAAGATCAAATTGAATTGGCTTAGGGGTTTCAAAGCTTTCAAAAAAAATCTCAATTTTAATGCTCTAAGGCCTCGTTCATTTACCGATTCGAGTTTTTAATTTCAATTTTGTTACAGTTAAAAGCTCTAAAAAATAGTCACATTTAATATTTTTGCTACAGTTAAAAACTCTCACGTAAAGT
The DNA here is from genome assembly GCF_000414095.1 of Morus notabilis. Taxonomy (NCBI): domain Eukaryota; kingdom Viridiplantae; phylum Streptophyta; class Magnoliopsida; order Rosales; family Moraceae; genus Morus; species Morus notabilis. Next base: position 788,549 of record NW_010367319.1, on the reverse strand, counting down.
CACATTTCAGTTCGAATTGAAAACTCGAATCGGCGAACTGAATGCAGCCTAAATATAAACGAATTAAAGGATGAAATCCATATGAAATACTCTAAAGATAAAGGTAATCTCTTTTCTTTCTATTTTACACACCAAGTTATACGTGGTCTTTCCCTTCTACTAAACATAGCCTAAGAGTTAATAGCTTCACCAATCAATAATTTTCACATGGAGGCATACAATACTAAAAGAAATAATACCTTCAAGAATCAATAGTAATTTTCCCCTTGAGGTTAATTATATGCGCTTTTGAAACTTGTGCAATAAGTTGTGACGTTAAGATGAACCTGAGAAGCTTTCTCCAAATCCTCTCTTCTCTGTGTCGTTTAGTTCTAAATTGTTGCTGGCATGTTACAGATGGTGAGACTGATTATCGATAGAATTGATCTAAATGCTAAGAATTCGGCCGGTTTGACAGCACTAGACATTTCACCAGAGCAAACACAACCCAACAGCGGCACGCTCAAGCTTATGTTGCATCGTGCTGGTGCCTTAAAAGCATCGGCACTTCCTACTGTCCCAAAACTCGCAGATTCACTGAAGTCAAAGATGTCATGGCGTGAAAAATGGATCATATCCGACTACCGCAAAAGACTCTACTTGTCAAATGAGGACCGCAACATCATTTTGCTCGTCGCTGTTCTGTTCGCGACGGCTAACTACCAGGCTGCACTTGACTCCTTCTCCAAGGGCGACGACGATGATCCCTCTACATATTTCGCATATTATAGTGATGGTGTTGTCCGTGCAATATTTAGTCTGGTGAACAAAATAGCCTTCCTTGCCTCTATGGTAGTGATATATCTCCACCTTCCAGCTGATTGTGGAATCCTGCGCTTAGTTTTACCTTTAGTTATCTGCAATTACGCAGTGATGAAAATTTACCGCGAAATATCATTTTCGTTAATGCTTTGTGTGATATTTTTTATGATCCTGTGTTATCACTCCAAGTTGGCAATAATTCTGCACAAATACGTCCCGATATTCGTACAAAAGAGAGTAATGAAGATGAAGATCACCATATTAGACCGTTGCTCCAGCTTTCACAGAGAATTGGTGGCATAGTTACTCCCCGCGGGAAGAACTCGAGATTTTTGAATTGGGACCCAGTATTGATCTTTGAAAACACGTTGTAAGTAATTGTAAGAATAGCTGATATATAGTTTACTGCACAACTTTAATTGCATGGAGGCCCTAGTACGTTTTGTGTTATAGTAGATAGTGCAAAATGTCATTGGCCTAGAGTAGGACTGAATTATGATTTCTTTGTTAAACTGGGAAAAGTTTTGTTCTTGTACATTCGCTTCTCTTATAATTGTTACTTCTTTTGTCCCTTTATTCCAAGTGTCCACACTTAAAATATATAGTAACTTTCTATATTAGAGTTCAACGAAAAGCAAGTCATTAATATTTAGCATTTATTACTTACAGAATTTTCCTTTCCATCTTTAAATTTGACGAGAAATACAAAAAGGTTTTGTTAAATCTTTCCATGAACACAACGTACAAAACAAACCATTGTAAGTTGTGCCTAAACAATTACTCAAAGGATCACAAATGAGAGCAAAACATATATACACCATGAACACACGAATTTAATGAGCGAGGTTAATCCAATAATTTGGATCTACGAAGCCATTTTTGCCAACAACCCCCATCTGGCTTTTATGTTTAAACACAATTCACCATAATTTCCCCACTACTTTTTTATCACTTTCTTAGAATTTTTGTAAGCCGAAAACGTAAATACGATTTTCAATGTAATTTTTACATTACAAACAAAAATTGTAATGGAGGCATATGGAAAAGAAAATCCAAGAAGATTCTTACACTACAAAAAAATTGACATTTCTTTAATTAGATGATGGTTTTATAAGAAACCGTCGCCTAATGTGTTAGCTAAAAACGCGGGCCAACTGGCAGAAACTTAGACTACAATTTCTTGTAAAACCATCGTCTAATGTTAGCGCGGAAACCCAAAGATAAAATTTAAGCTCGAATCTGCCTTCATTTCAAGAGAAACCTAACTCATAACCCTTCACCGTTTCCTCTCTCTCTATTCATGTGAACAATATTGCCGCCACCCACCGCCCAAAATTCTCTCTCTCTCTCTTCGTCTCTCTCGACGCCGCCACCGCCATTCTTTCTCTCTGTCTCTCTCTTTCTCCGTCTCTCACTCCATCTCTCTTCGTCATACGCTCCAAGCCACCCCGGTGTTTGCCCAACCAAGAAGCTTCGTCGACAACCGCCTCCGCCGCTCCAAGCCGCCCCAGTGTTCACCAAACCGAGAAGTTTCATCGCTAGCCGCCTCCGCCGCTCCAAGCCACCCCAGTGTTTGCCAAACCGAGAAGTTTCATCGGTAGCCACCTTCGCCGTCACCAAACTAGCCGCCACCAGCAACCTCTGCCGTCGCCGATTCACTACCAGCCACAACCTACAAATGACATTTTTTTTGTCAGTTTTGTTTTTAATCAATTTAAGTTATAATATTTTTTAGATTTGAAATTTATAATAATGCCCACAATAGATTAGACGACAGTTATTTTTAATTAGGTTAGATAATTAGACGGCGGTTTTTTTTTAAAATATTATATGATTGTTAAGATTAGAACAAATTAATTACGTTTCTAATATTATTTGAATATTTGAATATAAATGTGAATATTTGTTGCATAAGATTTAAGAAGCTTTAAGTTACTTACGTTAGGATTAGGAATGAAACTAAATCTAAATTTAAGTTATTTAGTACATTTTTTGTATATATATCGATTAGCTTAGGTTAATTTTAAGTTATTTAGTTTAGAATTAAGAATGAAACTAAATCTATATATGTTGATTCTTAGAAATATGGTGGGCCGTGATTGGTTTGAGGAAGAACTTAATACCGTACGAGAATTATTTGGGGAGGAAGGCACTTTCAATGGGGGAGGTCAATATGAACTTAGGAAAAGAATAAAATTTGACCCATATGATGATGGGAAATAAAGGGCAACCATAATGCGTAGAGTTGCCAAAATGAGGGATAAAGGAGAAAGAATTGAAGCGCAATTTGATGACCCCATTAGAAAAGTAGGGAATGAGCTACAAAGTTATGTCGGTGTTTTGGCACGTGAACACACATGCCAATAAGAATAGAAGATTGGAGACATTAAGAAAATAAAGATAACATGAATCGAATTTGGCATGATTTGGTTCAAAGTTTCACAGTTTTGGAGACCGCAAAAAAATACGAGCTTATTTGTGCGGTGAAGATGGCTCAGAACTTTAGGTCGAACCTATTCATGACCTTTGTAAAGCCGTTAAAGGATAGTCCTCAAGTCTTTGAACTTCAAAAGAAAGTGGCTAGAAACTAGCCTTCAATTACCCCGGTGTAAAGGAGGAAGTTTGTGGAGTATAGACTTAGTGACGATTGACAGGCCGTTTTCGAAGAAGCCTCTAAGAGAAGAAGATCGTACAAGTACCCGCATGGGAATGCTCGTAGGGATATAGGAAAGCAGAGGAAGATTATATAAGTCTTCAATTACTTTTTTTTAATGATATTAATTACCTTTTGTTTGTATTACAATCTTTAATATACTTTTTAATTGAATCCACATGCGAATGCATAACACTACGGAGAAGTCGGATCAAGCCACTTTATAGCAATTTATATGTAAAAAACCGGACGGAACATGCAAAACTCCAGAATGTGAGGAGATCGGCAAATTAATTGTGAGTTATTCCTTTTCTTTTTAATATTTGTTTGATCAATGGGAAATATGCCAATAAATTTATAATATTTTTGTTCTAAATTTTGTAGGACCAATATGCCGAAGAAGAGTCCCAGGAAAAGTTTAAATCAGGGGACAGATGATGTGCTTACCAGATCATTGGAAAACCCAGAACACTCTGATCGTGTTCGTGGGTAATCCCAATTTGTCAAAAAGTTGACTTATTTTTATTCCACCGGTAGATCAAGAAAGGATGAGGAGTTGGAAATGTTGCGTAAGAGGTTGTAAATAATGGAGGCAAGATGGGAAGCAATGCAATCATCCCATAGCCATACCTCAGCACCTGTAGGATAGGGAATGGGAGCTCCTACGGTGGATCAACGACGTAGTGTTAAGGAAAGTTTTATTGTCCATAATGCTACACCACCGGCAGAGCCCCCCTTATCAGGCCTTGGTGATGGCAATAAGTGCATTCTTCTGGCTCCAACAGCAGGTAAGAATAATTTCATCGTTGTTGCGATGGGGATGACGTGGATGGATAGTCGCCAAACTGATGTTGTCCACGGTGTCGCAATCGAGGAGGGAAATGTGTGCGTCTTTATTCAATTGACTTATGTGAGCAACACGCCCCTGCCTATCCCTACATTTGATAGCACGACTGTGGGTGACGCTCTTGAAGGATTTGTTGCATGGCCTATAAATTTAGTTGAACTAGGGTCGTTGAGTAAAGTTAGTAAAGCTCCAACCAGAAAAGAACTCGTGGAGAATCCCCCGGAGCCGGTGAAGAAAAAAGCTGGAAACAAAAAAAGTTGAATGGATGGCCACCTATCAAGAACTTAGTCTTGTGTGTATCATGGCTTACATGTGATAATATAACTATCCTTATTATTTTTTTACAATAATTTATTATTTATTATTAAATATATAATTAATTTTCTCATTTTTCATGTAGTCATTTGTGGCATGTGTGCAATTAGGAGAATGTCCTAGGACGTTAGGGTTTCATGTCCATGATGCTCACGTCCTACGTTCTAGGCCAAGCGGAGCTGGATATAGAGTGACAGACAAATGTCATTTGTATATTTTCTTTACAATCGGATGCCAAGCACACTTTCTTTGTGCCATACAATAGAGGAGAACATTGGATATTAGACGTGATATCTTCTACACAAGATAAGATCGTGTGGTTGGATCCTCTCACAGCGAAAGTACATGTAGACTTTAAAAGAATGATTGCCTTGTAAGTTTAGCATTCTTTATAACTTTTGAACTACTAATTTATATTATTTATTTTACTAATTAATTGATATTTTTCATCATTTATTAGTGCATTACGTGGTTGGGAGGCGCAAACAAGGCTTGAGTTTGAACGCCATGCAGATGGGTCTGATCATAACAAAGGTAAGTGTTCATAATTTCTTTCATTAAAATACTCGAATTTAAGGAATACCATTTTTCATGTACTATAATCTTATATTCATTATTAGAAAATTTCGACATAAGAGGAACACAAGGAATGCAGCTTCTTCATCTTACGGTATATGTGCGATATAATGAGAGTCGGTATTAATGATCTAAAAAACATAGAGGCACATACAAATGAGCATTTGGTAGAAGTTATAAATGAATAAGCACATTTTGTAAAGTGACATATAATTTATGTATACATTTTGATTTAAATATATATAATATTAATTTGTTTATATTATGTAACTTGTGACTTATGTTACTTGTGTGGCCAAAATGAAGATAAATCACGGGATTAATAGGTCAACCTGCGGCGAAAGGTATAAAACAACACCAATTTGTTTTGTGCATAAGGCGGATATAATGACGGTTTTTAACTAAAACAGTCGTTTTATTTTTTTTTAACGACAATTTCTCCAGAAACCGTCGTTTAATGTGCTTCCTAACCGCCAAATTTAACATTTTAGGAATATCTTATACGACGGTTTTATTTATAAACCGTTGTCTAATGTCTTATTTAACGACAGATAAAAACCGTCATTGAATTGTACATCAATTTATCGACTCTTGATTAGACAACCGTCATTGATTTAGGTGTTTTGATGGTTTGCCAGTTTCAAACCCATGTTTATTTGCAAAAACGAAAAGGTGGTCTTTTTTTTTTAAATAAATGAGACAAACATAAGAAAACACACAAACAGCATAAGAACAAGTAAAGCCAGAAATACATAAGCGGACCACTATCAGACACTACAAGAACAAGTACTGAGACAAAACACACCAACAGCCGCTGTAGGAAGCAGGCAAACACAGACACAAAAAAGCCAGAAAAAACAGAAGGAGAACAAACAAAGCAAAGGAAACTAATACCGTCAAAACAAAAACAAAAAAACAAAAAAAAAAAAAAGCAAAGGAAACTAAGGCCCATTTAAGGGGAACCATTTCTCAGTATCCTTAAGAACTTCTGTAGGAATATAGTCTAAATCTATGTCACCGAACACTAAACCGAGTCTAGGCTATTTAGCCCATTCATCCTAACAAAACCAACCCTCTTCTTGATTTGAGCCGGTTTAAAACACAATTCAAACTCAAAAAGTCATATTTAAATCCCAAATTCAACCCCACATTTTAAAATATAACTTAAAATTAAAGGTTTAAATCACTATAATTTAAACTCTCATACCAAACGGAATTAAATGTCAGATCTGCAAGATTTTAGGTGAGCAAATGTCAACATTAATAACTTTTTTTTTTTGAGTGGACATCAACAACCATTTTGTTACTACATTAATAAGAAAAACCCACCAGGGAGTGTTTTGAAAGAGCTAAAGATTTATTTATTAATTCTTATGGTGCTAGATTTTATCTCTTGTAGTATGCACGCCAATTGGAAAATGCACCCTTTAAAAAGATCCACCTTTTTTTGGTCAAATAAATGGTTTAACTGACTTATTTATTGTAAAGAATTGTTTGTTATGTCTTGGTATTCTCTAAGATTAATTGTAATATTTTTTTTTAGAATTAATTTCATAAATGGTCCTTGAAGTTTACTTTGAATTCTATTTTAATTTTTGACATTTTAAAAGTCTTACAGTCGATTCTGAGGTTTTATTTTCTTTCAATTTCGGGTTTTTCATAAAGTAGGCATTAAAATTGATGAAATTTATGTAAATTATGGACCAAAATTAGAAACAACTAAGGTTTTAAGTAAGGCCAGTAATATGGGTTACGATACAACAACACGACTCGAAAACGGCATGAATTTCGTGAGTTAGGGTTGAGAAAAAAGAGGTTCGAGTCAGAATTGGGTTGACCTAAAATTGACACGAAAAGCACGGGTTAATTTCAGGTTGGACCCGCCTAACCCGAACACCATACGAAACTCGTAAAAAACTAAAAAATATATATTTTTCATTATATATTTTAGATTTTGTTATGAACTTGTGATATGATGATAGTTATATACAAAATCTTATACTATTATTTACTTAATTTTGATGGATGTTATTATATTCTAGTGTGTTATGAATTTTAAGTTATTTCTAATATGTAAAAAGCTAATGAAAAATATATAATTTTCGTGTTAATTTCATGGGTCAATTACGTGTCACGGGTCATTTTCATGTCGTATCGTGTTGTGTCGTGTCGTGTCAACCCGTAAAGTTATCGTGGCGTGTTCGTGTTGCGGATTTTAAAAAATTTCGTGTCACGGTCATGTTCGGGTTGACTGTAAATTTAAGAAGAAACTATCAAAACACGACACGTAACTCAAATTACCACCTCTAGTTTTAGGATAATTAATGAAAATTAACTTTTGTTTTATTGTATTATTTTAGTACCTAAACTTCATATGTTTGTAATTTTAGTCCCTAATTTTTGCATACTCCGTTAACATCAAACTAACAGAATGATTAAAATTGAAACAAAATCAAATTTAAGGAACTAATTGTGGGGCGTTTTAAAAATTAAGGATCAAAATAAGATTTAGGATAAACCTCAAAGATTATTTGTGAGACTCTATTTTTTATTTTTTTAGTTGAATGAAACAATATCTTTATTTCAAAAAAGAAAAATACAGTAAATAGCATATTTTAAACATACTATTGTAATTTATAATGTATTTTTTTAATCTCAGTAAATTCAGCGTATTTAGAATTTTCATTGTAAAACAAATACTGATTTTCCAATTTACTAGTCTCTGATTTCTTTTTCTTTCTTTTTTCCTGTAACAAAACACTCAGGCCCCCTGTATCAGCCCCTCTCTCTCATCCTCCTCCGATTCACTCTCTCTCATCCTACTCCGATTCTCTCTCTCTCTCTCTCTCTCTCTCTCTCTCTCTCTCTCTCTCTCCCCCCCCCCCTCCCCCCCCCCCCCCTCTCTCTCTCTCTCTCTCTCTCTCTCTCTCTCTCTCTCTCTCTCTCTCTCATCCTCCTCCGATTCTCCTCTCTCTGCTTGGCGAGCGACAGACGCGGCGATGAAGATGGTCTGAGATCGTGTGGTTCGGCCGTTGTCAGAGATCGCGAGTCCCACCGCTGCTGTGTCTGCAGATCGCACGCTGTCGCCGTTCTCCATCTCCAACTTTTGGCCGTCCGAGATCGTGACGAACGTCGCGATTAGGAGAGGATCTTCGTGCTAGCGCCACCTCGTAATAATTGTGACCGTCGTGGTTTGGATGATCCTCGGCGTTCTGTCATGGCGATTGTAACGACGCTGTCAGATCCAACGATGCCGCGATCTACCGTTACGTCGCCTCGCGATCTCGTCGGATTTGTATGGTAACGGTGTCACGCCGGTCATCGGTCGCCGATCTCGTCACTTCTGTTCTCTTGTATTGAGTTATGCTTTAGAAGTTTGTTATTGAGGGTTGAATTGAAACTATGCTGCAATGTGCATACTGGTGGTAGTTTCATTGTCGTGTTTTGAGGAAAAAATCTATTTTGTGTTTTGTTTTGGTAATATTATTTGGTCATTTAGTAAGTTATGCTATCGTTATGGCGGAATGTACAAGTACACTAGGGTTAGGATCTGTTATTTGCACATATTTTTTGAAACATTTTATTTTATTTTTAGTTTGTCGTTGGAAAAACTGAGCAATTATTTGCATATTAAACAATATTGTTGCAGATTCTGATAATCACAAGTCAAGCAAGCTAATATTCTTATAGAAAGGATATTAATCTTTTTGTATGCTAGTTTGAATCTGATAAATACAGTATTTATCGGTAAATATTTTATTAAATTTGAGTTTAAATATGGTAAATATTATATTTATTAATAAATATTTTACTAAATCTAATTCCCAATTTGATAAATAATGTATCTAACACTAAATATGATATTTATTAGTAAATACAATATTTACCAGTCGTCGACGTCTGTTGTTGAATTTTTTAAATGAATATGATAAATATAGTATTTATCAGTTATTAGAGCCGATCAATAAATTTTTAAATGAATATGATAAATATAATATTTATCAGTCATCAAAATCAACTACCGATATTAATCATGGTAGACTTAACTAGAGGAAAAAAGAGAGAGAGGTAGGAAGGGAGTTTATGAGCATTTTTAAGTTTTTAATAATGTTTAAAATTTTAAATATTAAATTATATTATAATCTAATATTTTTTTTAAAAAAATTTGTTATAATTTACTATACACTCTACCAAATATATTATTTCTTTCGTTCTCCCTTAAAAAAAAAAGTCAAGAATTGTAATTGTGTCAGTCTAGATGTTACTGTAATTAGCAATCTATAGTAGTAAACACATGTCGAAAACTGAGCGTCAAATATATATATATATATATTGAGAATAGTTATATATATTACAATATATAGGATTAATTTAATTAAAAAAATCTCAACTAGGGCTTGTGCTTTTGTTTACCCCGCTTTTCAAAATATTTTTAATATTCCAAGATTCCGAATATTAGTAATAGTAATCCTTCTCTAGCTAATTTTTTCTGAATTATTCTCACCGGTGTCCCTCAATTTTAAATTTATTCTCACTTTAATTTTTAAATTTTAAAAATTCTCACTTTATCGTCATAAATTTTGAATTATTTTCACGTGATTTCATTATTCTTTTTTTTCTATATATTTTTAATTGAAATTACAATGAAAAAGATTAAGTGAGAATAATTCAAAATTTATAAGATTAAGTGAGAATTTTTAAAATTTAAAGAATAAATTGAGAATAACTCTTGAGCATCAGTAATAATAATCTTTTTTTCCCAATATGTTGAACGAAATATGACATGTAGCATATTTAGAGCCTTTCATTTGTACTGCATCAGTAATAATATTCTTTTTTTCCAAAATGTTGAACGAAATATGACATGTAGCATATTTAGAGCCTTTCATTTGTACTGGTCAACTATTGATTAAAACGACACTTTGCGAACGCGACTGACCAAAAGCTTATTATTCTAGTCAGGGCCAAAAAAAAAAAAATTTATGCTTTCACTATTTAATGTGCTTCTAGAATTTTACGTCGTGAGCTGTGACGACCAGCAATTTTGGTTTGGAGTGGGAAAGCAAGGACGAAACGAAAAGACACAATTGACATTTAACATCAACAAAATGGCACTTGACTTGGAGACGACAAAGCGTTTGGAAATTTGACTGTCAAAATTGGCAACTAATTCATTACCCCTTAAAACGGGGTAACTCTTTCTTTTCTTTTCTTTTTTATTTGTTTGTTTGTTTCTTTTTTTTTTTTTTTTTTTTGAAAAGGAAATTGGAGCTTTATTAATGAAGAACAGCGAAATCAGCTAGAACAAAGTACGATCAATACAATTAGGATAGCTCATAAACCAGTAGCAATCTGCAGTTGAGTACTTACTAGTTGCATTTTTTTTTTTTTTTTTGTTTGTTTGTTTCTTTTTTTTTTTTTTTTTTTGTTTGTTTGTTTCTTTTTTTTTTTTTTTTTGAAAAGGAAATTGGAGCTTTATTAATGAAGAACAGCGAAATCAGCTAGAACAAAGTACGATCAATACAATTAGGATAGCTCATAAACCAGTAGCAATCTGCAGTTGAGTACTTACTAGTTGCATTTTTTTTTTTTTTGCTTGATTTACTAATTACTATAAGTTGCAACTATTTCAACATACAATACTACTTGAACCTTCAATTAAGTTACGACAAAGTTTATAGGAAATTGTTATGAGATTTCTGCTAGCTAGAATATTTGAGTTTACTTCTTTTATTCATACTTGCGTGTGTGTGTGTATATGTATTAGATATGTGTGCGCCTCTGTGTGTGTGTAGAACTTTGAACTTAATTCTAATAATTGGTTGTTAATAATTTTGGTGGAGAACGTGCAGCAGTTAAAATAAGTGGAAATTTCCTAGTTAACTGTAAGTTCTTTCATGTCATGATTATACATGTTTCTTGAATATATAAACGTGTAGGAAGAAGGGCTCTAGTTTCAAAATTACTAGTATTAATTTTTTATTGTGCCAAAGAATTTCAGATTACCAATATTTCTTGTCATTATTGTCTTTTTTATAGCCATTATATAACTAATCAATATTCATATTTGAATCCTCCGGGTTTTTCTCTAGCATGGACGAGACGTTAAGGAAAGCTGCTTATGAAGGAGATATCAACTTATTGTACACATTAATTAAGGAGTGTACAAAAGTTCTTGAAGGCTTTGATGAGGCATCATTTGTTGATAACCCATTACACATAGCCGCTTCTCAAGGGCAAATACATTTCGCCATGGAGATCATGAGAGTAAAGCCATCATTTGCTAGGAAGCTAAACCGAGACGGGTTTAGCCCTTTGCACCTGGCTCTGCAACATGGCGAATCGCGGATGGTGTTCCGCCTCATCGATATCGATAGAGACCTCGTTCGAGTGCCGGGTAGGGAAGGCATGACTCCCTTGCACCATGTGGCTAAAGAAGGAAACTTGAAAGTCTTGCCTGTCTTCTTATCTGCTTGTCCAAAATCCTTTGAAGACGTGACGATTCGCAATGAGACGGCGCTGCATATCGCGTTGAAGCACGACAAAGTTGAAGCCTTTGAGATCCTTCTTAGATGGCTTACGGCTTTCTGCTATGAGGAATATCAGTTTGAGAAAAGGATTTTGAACTGGAGAGATGAGGATGGCAACACTTTGCTGCACATTGCAACATCAAGAAATCAACCCCGGGTAATTCTCATGTCCTTGGATCCTATTGAAATTTGTAAGAGTGGGACAATATTAAGTTTTCTTATTATAACTCTCCAGAGCTTGAATTTTAGTTTATATGAACTAAAAATTAAGCTTTCTTTCCTATGCCCCTAAACTATGTGCCTTGGTTCAACGTAGTTTTCGAATTTTTAAAAGGGTTTCATTTCACTCCCTACATTATTAAATAAAATCGTTTAAAACATTCCTGAACTAGATGTAATTTCATAAATACCCTTCCAAGCATTGATTTTGTGTCAATTTTCCCCCTTCCCAATTTTCAAGTTGACTCAAAATCAATATTTCAAGGACATTTATGAAATTAGAAGTAGTGTCACACCATCTTTTTGTCAGTATTATAAGTAAGGGGATGTTTTTGAATGATTCTATTTATTTTAGAGGCTGATATTAATTTTTTTATAAAGTTTAGGGGCATATATATTGAACTAGGATACATAATTCTTAACAAAAGTATTTGTGAAGTTAACCCTAAGGGTGAGTTTGGTTACAGTGGGGAAATGGTAATGAGAATAAGAATGAGAATAGTAATGGGAATGGAATGGAAAAGAAAATTGATTCATTTGTTTGGTTGTAATTTTAAAAATTCTCTGGAATGGAACATGAATATTTTTATGTTGACAAACTTACCCTTATGCTATATATAACATTAATATTTTATCTATCAATATAATATATAAAATGTAATATAATATAATAAAATTATTATTATGTAATATATTATATAATTATGACAATATTATTAAAATTGTTAATATAATTATAATATTATAATATATAAAATGTAATATAATATAATAAAATTATTATTATATAATTATGATATATAATATAACAATATTATTAAAATTGTTAATTATATTATAACTATAATATTATATATATATATATATATAATTACAATATAATATATAATTATTATTATATTATGTACAATAAATATATTATAATTATAATGCACTATAATGAATAATAATATTAGAATTATTAGTATAATTATGGTATTATTTGTTAAAATATTACAACTATATTATATTATATCATATTATATATATTATATTGTGATATTATTATATATTATATTATAAGATATAATTACATTACAATATATTATATATTATTATAGAATATTAAATAAATATATTATAATTTATAACTATATTATAAATTAATTATTATATTATTATAACTATATTATATTATAATATTTTTTATTATATATTATATTATAAGATATAATTACTATATAATATATTTTAATTATATTATAATATTAAAAGATAATTATAAAAAAAATAAAAAAAAATTTAGATTGACTCAAAATTAGTGAATAATCATTTCTTATAAATAATCATTCATTTCTTATAAAGCCAATTAAATATCCAATTAAAATTATATTTTATTATATTTTATTTCTTTTCACCTAACCAAACCCATCCTAAAATATTGTTTTTTATCTTCACTGTATTGGTGATAAGTGGTCCTACGTTTTCAACCAATAACATGTTAATTTGCGTGTTAACTCTAGACAAGAGATTAAGACGTAGGGATCCAGATAGCCTTACGTGTCAACATCTGTCACTAGTTGTTTAAAAATCATCATCACCATATTGATAAGTGACATTTTCCTTACAATACTTTTTGAAAGACCTTTTTTTGTGTCAAATTTCAAAATAAGTGGTCCACTTTTCTGTCGTATAATCCGTTCTTTTTCTTTTTTCTCTATACAGGTGGTGAACTTGTTGCTAAAGTCTAGAGTAGACGTAAATTCAAAAAACTTTATCGGTTTGACAGCCCTGGACATCTTAGAGCATCAAAGAATGCTGGATGACCAAGAAATTAGGGCCATGTTATTCAGTGTTGGAGCTATGGGAGGAGCTATTCTTCCTAGTAATTGCCCCTTCAAACGTTATTTAAGGTTAGAACTGTATTTCTATATTTAGAAAAATATACATATATATATATATATATATATATTGTTGTCTCACTTTCAGCTAAAAAATACAATGCATATTTACTTGCACTACTTTTTCTCAAACTTGCCTTAGTACATGAGCTCTTATGTTGGTAGACATCTGATGTAGAACAAAATTAGCAGCTCAGATTTTTTGAGGATTTACATTTTGGGCAAATATTTATCAACATTTTTCAACAAAAGAACAAATTTCTTTCCCTTTTCCCTATATATGGGAAAAAATTGCAAAACTATCTTGATCACATTTTTTCTTTAATAAAAAGGAACAAGTTAAGTAGGAAATTGATGAAAATAAAATCTATTATAGATGAATAATCCGATATCGATTAGTCTCTAATTGTATTATTAATGAATGGATCATCCTTTAATTGCTACTAACATATAAGCGATTCTACTGTGATTTATTAGAACGGATCAGAGGTTGAGGAAGGCGGCTCAAGAGGGAGATATTGATGCCTTATATGAAGTAATACAAGAGGATCCGAGCATCTTAGATCGCATCGATCAAATAGCGTTTATCGATAATCCTATGCACATAGCTGCATCAGCGGGGCATGCTCATTTTGCCAGGGAGACGATGATGTTAAAGCCAACATTTTCAAGGAAGCAAAACCAACATGGATTCAGCCCAATGCACCTTGCTTTGCAAAACGGAAACGACCGGACAGTGCTTCATCTCTTATCTGCAGACCGAAATCTTGTTCGTGTCAAAGGGAGGGAGGCCAAGACTCCCTTGCATTGTGCAGCTGAAATGGGAAATGTGGATCTCCTGTCTGAATTTTTAGCCGCTTGTCCGGAATCAATACGAGATCTGACGATTCGTAACGAAACAGCCATCCATGTGGCTGCAAAGAATGACCGTTTCGGAGCTGTTGAAGTTTTGTTAGGATGGCTTCAGCATGTTGATATGGATGTGGTCCTAGATTGGACTGATGATGAAGGAAACACTGCATTGCACATTGCCATATATAGAAATCAATTCCAGGCAATCTCTTATTCTCTCAATTTCCTTATTAATAACCTAAGGGGACAATTTAATCCCTGAATGATTATGCTAATTACTGGCAAGCTCTCTCTGACGAGTTAATTCCATCAATTTAAGTTGAAGATGCAGATATAGTCAGCTGTGTTCTTGTTTTTAACAATGATGCAGAAATGTTACTCAAATTATGTTGTCTTTACATTTATGCCACCCAGTGGCATAAATATAAGATATATGCTACTCAATTCACCTGAAAAAAGTCTAGTCTATTTATGTTTGGTGGCATAAATGTAGAACTCTTAAATTTTGATGGCATGCCATGTAATTTCCTCCTAATATTTTTCTCTTAGACATCATATTGTCCAATTATCATTCCTTGCATTTGAACAATGCAGGTTGTCAAATTGTTAATGAACAGGATTAACATAAATGCCAAGAATTTGGAAGATTTAACTGCTCTTGACATCTCCAAGCTTCAAGGGCCTGCGTGTGACAAAGACATATGGAATTTGCTGCACCAAAATGGCGCTTTAGGAGCTTCTTCACTACCTAGAGTTACCACCCTTGTAGATTTCTTAAGAACAAAGATATCGGTGTTCGAGGAAAGGATAACATCAACTTACCTCAGAAGATGTTGCATGTCGAATGACAACCGAAACGCATTGCTAGTGGTAGCTGTGCTGATTGCAACATCTACTTTCCAAGCTGCGTTAAGCCCGCCCGGGGGAACTAGGCAAGGTTATGGTTTCAGCACCAACTCCACTAGTGAACTAAATCAACCCGCATCACCCGTTGCCTTTAATGATATGGCTCCATGGATTTGCTTCTTGGCCTTCAACACTATGGCCTTCCTCACATCAGTATCAGAGATCTGCTTTCACCTCCCAAAAGGACTTTATTTCTCACTCAAGTTTGTTTTACCTCTTGTGCTATGTCATATGCTTTCGTTGAGCCTCACAACGGCCTTTTCGCGCGTGATACTGTTTTACATTATGTTGTTGTTTCTATCGCGGTGGAAAGCAGCAGCAAGGTTCATCTTTTTCAAGAGGTCTTTGGAACTTAAGCTTCACTTGTTGAAACATTGCCCCAACTTGCACAAAGAATTGAACGCATAAATTCTTACACCATAGCATATGTGCAGTGAAATATTTGGAACCGATCTAGTATTCTACATGATTGGTGTTTTACTGAATAAGTTGTTGATGCCTCAAAGAGGCTTTTGGCTTGTAAAATCAACTTGTTTCTAACTCTACTTATATGGTTTTTTTTTTTTTTTTTTAAAAATCAACTTGTTTCTAACTCTACTTATATGGTTTTTTTTTTTTTTTTTTTTTTTTAAAAAAAAAACCAAATAAACTAGAAAGGTATACAAGAAAAATGAGATAGAATAAAAGCTACCATAAGAATGCATATTTATAAACTAGTTTTAATAAATCACTCATATTCCCATCCAATTATATATTTGTTGTTATAACTTTTACATATCAACTCCATAACCGAGTAAAAAGTGGTGCTATAAACTACTCAGCCGTTCCTACAACTGTTTACCAGCTTCTTAACAACTATTAATTTCGTGTTTTCTTACATATCAATACACAGTTCAGAAAAATATAAGCAAGAAAGGGGAAAAACTAAGAATTTGATGTAGACTCTGATACCAACTAATGTAGGTTTTGATTCCAACTAATGTAGGGATAGATCTATTAACCTCTTAATTCACACAGAATCCTAGGAGAGTAGTTGTGCAAATACTCAAATTTCATATGTAAAAATTTCACCTCCTTACATGTGATGGGACCAAAAGATAACGAGAAACTACAAATAAAATTGAAAAAAAATAATTTGAAAATTAAAATAAAAATAGGAAAACTAAAATATATTTGACTCAAGAATGAAATCAAAATGAAATTTGACTTTCTTAGTTCAAATAATTACAAAATTAAGAATCCCATAGCCACGCGGTAAGTGGAGATAAAACTCTATCACTGAAGTAAGGAATGCTAAGTTTATTATTATTATTTATTTATTTATTACTATTATTATTATATTATTATAATTACTACTACTATTACTATTATTGTTGTGAGGAGTAATTCCTGAAAAAAAGAATTGATTATATATGTTGTCGTTTGGTCCTTTAGTAACTTATCAAAACACAATGTAGTATTTAGAAGGACCTCTCATCAAGTGACACGTGGAGAAGCAATAGTCGGTGGAGAGAATTCTAGAATATCTACAGCTATTATCTTCTTTAGATTAAAAACATCAAGACAGAGGTTAATTTTAGGGTTCTTCAGAGAGAGAGTTCTAAAGAGAGAAACAAGTGAGAGAAACTGTAGTATATTGAGAGATCTGGATACGTTTGTGTACTGGAAAAAATCTGGATAAAGAGAGTGATTTATTCACTGGGTATTTTTCCTGAGAGCCACAGTTGTGGTTGTGTCTCTACTCTACAGTTTTTTGTTCTGGGTTGTTTCTTCTTTGTAATCTCTGAGAGTGGCGATGATTGAGGGTGTAATCAATTCTTAACTAGTGGAAAGGGTTTCTCGCAAGTGAGCCCAACGAGGACGTAGGATTCTTTGAATCCGAACCTCGGTAAAATTCTCTGTGTTCTTTCTTTAAAGCATTCTTGTGTAAAATTTTTGAGCCTGTGTTAGGATCTTCCTAACAATTATTACTATTATTATTAGAAAAATATTAAGGACACCCACTCAAATCTCAATTTTTGTATATTAATTAGTGTGACATGTGAGTTATCATCTTTTTATTGGTAGATGCAATCTCTTTCATTAATTGATGTGGTAATGTTTTAAATACCCATCAATATAAAAATAACAACTCACATGCCGTTGATATTAAAAAAATATAATTTTAACGGATCTTATCAATTTTTTGTCATTTTCAGATGGTTGTCATTTCTCATGTCTAACGATTGACATGTTTGCCGTGTTTGGAATTTATCTCGTTTTTTCACGTTTTTTGAGAAAGAAAAATGATAACGTTTTTAAAACGGCATTTGGCGCAATAAACACAAAAAGCAAAAATGAAAATGATTTTTATTTTAGTATAAAATGAGAGAAATAAAAAATGACTTTTAGGAGAATTCTAGAATATCTACAGCTATTATCTTCTTTAGATTAAAAACATCAAGACAGAGGTTAATTTTAGGGTTCTTCAGAGAGAGAGAATTCTAAAGAGAGAAACAAGTGAGAGAAACTGTAGTATATTGAGAGATCTGGGTACGTTTGTGTACTAGAAAAAATCTGGATAAAGAGAGTGATTTATTCACTGGGTATTTTTCCTGAGAGCCACGGTTGTGGTTGTGTCTCTACTTTATAGTTTTTTGTTCTGGGTTGTTTCTTCTTTGTAATCTCTGAGAGTGGCGATGATTGAGGGTGTAATCAATTCTTAACTAGTGGAAAGGGTTTCTCGCAAGTGAGCCCAACGAGGATGTAGGATTCTTTGAATCCGAACCTCGGTAAAATTCTCTGTGTTCTTTCTTTAAAGCATTCTTGTGTAAAATTTTTGAGCCTGTGTTAGGATCTTCCTAACAATTATTACTATTATTATTAGAAAAATATTAAGGACACCCACTCAAATCTCAATTTTTGTATATTAATTAGTGTGACATGTGAGTTATCATCTTTTTATTGGTAGATGCAATCTCTTTCATTAATTGATGTGGTAATGTTTTAAATACCCATCAATATAAAAATAACAACTCACATGCCGTTGATATTAAAAAAATATAATTTTAACGGATCTTATCAATTTTTTGTCGTTTTCAGATGGTTGTCATTTCTCATGTCTAACGATTGACATGTTTGCCGTGTTTGGAATTTATCTCGTTTTTTCACGTTTTTTGAGAAAGAAAAATGATAACGTTTTTAAAACGGCATTTGACGCAATAAACACAAAAAGCAAAAATGAAAATGATTTTTATTTTAGTATAAAATGAGAGAAATAAAAAATGACTTTTAGTTATTTTTTATTTTTTATTTTCATTTTCTCCTCTCTCGAGCAGAGAGAGAGACATTAATAATTTTTGTATATTGAAAATAATCTCTTAATAAAATTACCAAACGCATTTTTAAAAATAATTTCTATCTGAGATTGAAAACATTTTCATTTTTATTTTCATAAAAAAAATCTTTTTTAGAATGAGATTTAAAAGCGCCCGTTGTTTTTTTCATTTTGCCGTTATTTTGATTGTTGTTGTCCTTTTTTATGTTATCGTCGTTTTTCACTCTCTTTTTGGCCGAGCTATTCATTTTCTGATTCAAATACAATGACTTGGTTATCTATCAACCGTAGAAAACCAGGACAATTCTTCCGGACAAACTTCAGTCTTCACGTGCTTAAATAGCTTTCTATTATTATTCGGGTTGTTCTGATTTTTCGGTCATTGGTATTTATGTTTCCGAAGGGTTGTGTCTTTTAACCGGTTCTGTCTTCTTTAAGACGACGTTTGGTTGGAGGATTCAAACCATGTGATTCGAATCATTTTCGATTTACGTGTATTTTTTATGAGAGAAAATACTGTAGCGAACTACGAATTATGATTCGAATCAGGGAACGAATCTCTCTACCAAACATCCTCTAAATATGTTGTCGTTTCTGAGGTTATTTGATCTTATACTCGTTTGCATGTCATTTTCAATATATTGTCGTTTACAAGTGTCATTCTCGTTTCTGAGGTTATTGTCTTAGTCAGCTTATCGTCTGTTGTTCTCAGTGTTAACTATTGTTTCCTCATTTTCCAAGATGATTTTTTTCCCCCCCTGCCTCTTCAAGTTGTGGCCGTTTAAGCACTACTTCTGTCGTTTTTAGCTATTATTGCGCTCCTCCTCCTTTTATTGTCGACTAGTTGAAAAGGTTTTGTAAGTAAAAATAAAAAAAAAAACATATTTGTTAAGATTTTATTTGGAGAAATTAAAAGAAAATTGTACAATAGGAAAAAAAGGATAAAAATAAAAAAAGAAAAGAAAAGAGGAAGACGAAAAAAAGAAAAAATGTATGATAGGGTAAAAAAGATAAGAATATAAAAAGGAGCCAAGAAAAAGAAAGAAGAGAGAAAAATAGAAAAGTTGAAAAAAAAAAGGAAGAAGAAGGAAAGAAAGAAGAAAAAAACAAAAAAGAAATAAAAGAAAGACGGTGGAAATTAAAAAAAAAAGTCACCAAAAGGGAGGTCGCAACAAAATATCCCAAAAAAAAACCATTCTTCCTTAGTAGAAAGTAGAGGTAAAAGTTCATACAGTCTGACCGGACCCGAATGAAAATTTCAGGCTCAACTATTTTTAAAAAAAAAAAAATTTAAAAAGAGAAACATTTTCATTTTCCAAGATGATTTTTTTCCCCCCCTGCCTCTTCAAGTTGTGGCCGTTTAAGCACTACTTCTGTCGTTTTTAGCTATTATTGCTCTCCTCCTCCTTTTATTGTCGACTAGTTGAAAAGGTTTTGTAAGTAAAAATAAAAAAAAACATATTTGTTAAGATTTTATTTGGAGAAATTAAAAGAAAATTGTACAATAGGAAAAAAAGGATAAAAATAAAAAAAGAAAAGAAAAGAGGAAGACGAAAAAAAGAAAAAATGTATGATAGGGTAAAAAAGATAAGAATATAAAAAGGAGCCAAGAAAAAGAAAGAAGAGAGAAAAATAGAAAAGTTGAAAAAAAAAAGGAAGAAGAAGGAAAGAAAGAAGAAAAAAACAAAAAAGAAATAAAAGAAAGACGGTGGAAATTAAAAAAAAAGTCACCAAAAGGGAGGTCGCAACAAAATATCCCAAAAAAAAAACCATTCTTCCTTAGTAGAAAGTAGAGGTAAAAGTTCATACAGTCTGACAGGACCCGAATGAAAAATTTCAGGCTCAACTATTTTTAAAAAAAAAAAATTTTAAAAAGTGAAACATTTGGGTCAAGCTTACCATGCCTAAATAAACATTTAGACTCGTAATCTTAGTCCGGTCCTGCTCGAGAGTTAAGATCAGTCTCGAACCAACAGTTACGGGCTTTAAACCGACCCGTTTAGCCCGATCTAAACTTACAATTCTAGTGGAAAGGTATGGATTTGTCTTTTTTTATGCTATCGGCATGTTAGTGCTTTTATACTTTTATCGTTGGTGATGTTTTTACATTTTGATGTCCTGTTTTAGTCGTCTTTTAATTGTTTCCTTTTTTTTTTTGGTCGTTTTTATGTTATTGCCCCTAACATTTTTATAGTTGTCCTTTGAAAGTCGGTTTTTTTTTTTTCTTAATAAGCCCTTTGAAAGTCGTTTATCATGCTATTATCGTTTTTGTTGCGTTTTTTTGGTCATCAGGAGATTAGCCTTTCATTTGTAGCTGCTGTATAAGCGAGTCCTAATACGTCTAGCCTTTCATTGTAAAGAGGTACCAACCACCTCAGTCCTGAAATCTGTGAATTCTAATTTTATATATATATATATATATTATGTATTATTTTCATTAAGTATTATATTTTATTAAAGTTAGTTAGTCATAATTGATTGGATTCCAAATAAAAATTTATTGAATTATTTTATGTCATGATGACATGTTAACTTGAGCTGTGAACGTTAAATTACTTTGAATTTTAAAATAATTAGATTGAATCAAATTGATAGTGAATTTAAATTTTGTCAAGCTGATAATTTTAAATTGAATTACAGATTGACTTTTAATCCACGGTTACAATTCGTGAACACGTCTGTTCTGTTAGGTCTGCAGCCACGAACTGCGACCCAATTTTATTATTGAATTCTATTATACAAATGTGAAATTAACATGACCATTTTTTTTGGTAAAATTAACCTCTCTTGTTCTCCCTTCAACAGCACAAGTGCTGATGTCAAAACCCATAAGACCCAAAAAAAAAAAAAAAAAAAAAAAAGAATAAAAGAAAAGCAACCCAAAAGAGGCAAAATGAAAGGGAGTTGTTAGTTTGCCCATAATCCAGTGGGCCATGTCATGCAAAAGCGAGTCTGGCTATTGGCCGTGATTAAAAAAGATAAGATTTTTAAAAGGATAAAGAAATCTGTCCGGTTGTGGTCAAACGCAAAAACTCAGTTACAGCTCAGAGTAGCATAATGGAGGCATAATGGAGCCTTAACATATAGTTGAGATAAGTTTATCCACTCTCTTAGGATAATTATCTTCTAGGGTAAGAATAAAAAATTGATCAGTAGATATAATCTAAACCGTTAGATTTTTTATTAGCCCTCTTTGTTTAAAGTATTTATTATCTGAGAGACTCTTTTATATGTCTAACGTATTTGTATTTGTATGTTAAGTTTTTTTTACTGTTAAATTTGTATATTTTTTTATTTTTACGTGATTTTATGTAGATCCAACGGAAAGAAATCTTAGGCTGTCGATATATTGACTTACTAAAGAAGGTTAAATAAAAATGTTAAATAATTGGAGAATATTTTCCTGTCTTTTTGTCAATGCGTTAATACTTATTTGAAAAATTCTCTAATATATCTAACGTACTGATAGATCAAATATTTTTAACTGTTGGATATATATATATTTTTTATCTTTTATATGATTTTATATTAATTTGACAGACTAATATATCAGTGTACTAAAAAAATCTCTACTTATTTTTCTCTCTCATAAATGTAGTTCTTAAATAATGCATATGGATTAGCGAAAAGTCATTTTAGAGTTAGTGAGTACTATAGTACAACTTTTTTTTTATGTACTGTTAGTGAAAACTATTAATTTTTTTGCAAGACGAAATTCTTTTCCCAATTACCTCACAATTAAAACGACCTAATTCTATTGAAAAATGAGATTCAACCTATTTGGCTCAAGTATCTTTAGCGTTGCTGTTCATTTTTCATAAGTCAATTTGCATTAAAATCGTGTGTTTTTTTTTTTTTTTTTTTTTTTTTTAAGGAATGAATCTCTATTTTAAACTGTTAGATTTGTATTTGATTTTAACAGAAAAGGTCGACAAGTGAGAGTGTGAACAAAGGGGGAGAGATGGTCGGAGCTTCAGTGTCCCTTCTAGGCGCATTGTTGGGCTCTGGACCCTAATAACTTGAGAAAAAGCTCACACGGCCATAGGTTGAAGTCGTGGTAACCTTGTACATCATTAGGCAGTATGTGAGGCAAATCAATATCGTGATGGTGATGGGAAGCCGAATGTTTGGATCATTGATCATGTTGTATCTAGCATTTAGAGACCGAGAACTTTGGGGCCTTCAATCCGTGTGGTAAGCATAAGATGTACTTAAGAATTTTATTATTTAATTAATAAAGTAGAAATTTCATTATTTATGTGTATGTATCATTGAAAATTTTATGATTATTTATGTAACCTTAAATATGGTATATAAGTGTTGTATACTAAAGGATAATATTTAAGGATAATAATCGAAACATATAGTCCATAATGGTTACCGATTAAAGTTCGAATCTTTAATTGATCACATTATTAATACATGTCATTCTCATTCTGAATGGAACGATCTTATACGATCGTTGATATGTCCAGATATCAAAGTGAGTGTATTTTACATAATGAGATTATGTAAAACTGAGACGCTGACACAATATGAATTTCTGATAATTTTCGTTAAGTATAAAAATTCTAATTGAGTCTACTAATGGTCATATATAAAATCATCATAATCTGGAGTTATTAGCAGACTCTTACTTATGGATATGTGTCTTTTGACTTACTCGGTAAAGATCTCGACACACTTAGATCTTATACTTGTATCTTGGAGACATGGAGAAATAGGTAGCCGGGAATGCCAATATTACAATATGAAATCCATTCATTCTTAAGAAAGAAGCAAATAAATAATTCCATTGAAGGTTAATTCGGTACTTGGATTAGTAGGAGCTCTGATTCATGAATGTGTTTTATGCATCACCATCCATTAGAGAATCAATGGTACTCAAGGATAAAGATGTAATTAGAGAGGTTAACGGATTTTACCTAGCTCTAATTCTGAATTATTTATGGAGGATCGATCTATATGCACGACTATATCAAATGGACACTTCAAGTAAGTAAATTATGTCTATAACTTTGAGAGTGCAATTCTAAGTTTTTTAGTAGAGTAACCTTTAGAATTAATAGATTTAATTAATTAATTAAAGAATTTAGTTAATTATTAATTTTATTGGAGCTCAAAATTATAGGTTCATGAGTCCCTGTGTCATCTTTGTAATATTTGCAAGACAAAATAAATTATCGGGATTTTATTTCATTCGCGAATGCTTAATTAAGAATTAATTATATATTAAATAATGTGATTATTTAATTATTTTATCACACACTGAGATGAGACCACAGAGGGCGGGTGACACAAGAAAAAATCCCACTGGGATTTAGTTGCTTGCTCTCCAAGTAATCCCATTTACTTGTTTGATAAGTTTTTCAATTAAATTCAAAAAGGAAAGTAAAGTGTTACTTTATTTGAAATTGAATTTGAGCTAAAATTAGAAACTGGAGAAAGCTAAGAATTTTTCATTTTCACCTTCATTTCTTAATGTTGGCCGGCCATCCTATAGTAAAAGGGAAGGAAATTATGTTTCCAAAATTAAAAGAGAAACTGTATTTTAAATGAAATTAAAAATATGGTAACTACCAATTTCTATTTACTTTGTCTACAAGTAAAAAGGTTCTCTTAATTCTCTATAAATAGGAGACAATAGAAATTGGAGAAAAAAATATTTTTTTCTCCTAATTCCCTAGTGTTGGCCGAATTTATTGAGAAAGAAAAAGAGAAGAAAAGTTCTTCTAAATCTCAATTTTTTCACATACATGCGTTGACAGTGAAAAAGAAAAATTAGCAAGTGATCATAAACAACAGTTCTACCCAAGAGCCCACTCTCTAAGTCTTTCAAGTTTCAAGGAGTAGACGTGAAAGGTTTGGGTATTATGAGAAAGCTTGGAGCTTGAATCGTTCGTTAGTCAAAGAATTCAAGTTATCTTCCTAATCGTTAACAATGTATAATTCTTGTACTAAATTAATTAGATTAATTTATTCGTTGTAAATTATTATATTTTATAGTGTTCACAAAAATTTTATGAAACTTTTTATTCGGACCCGATCCGTATTTTCACGATTCTGCACCCGAATTTGATTCGAAAACTAACATGTGGGACATCCAATGGTGAAGTCAGTGTTGTGTTACGTCGCTTGCCTCTCAAGGTCTGTTATTCCTAGCTAGTAGTCCTATCGGCGGTCGTCTCACTATTAGAGGCTTGGACAATACAGCTTAGAGAATTCTTAGGCCTCGTTCACTTCGCGGATTTGAGTTTTCAATTCGAGTTGAGATGTGACATTTTATGAAAACTTTTAACTGTAGCAGAAAAAGTTAGATGTGACAATTTCTGAGAGTTTTTTACTGTAGAAACCTAAAACTAAAAACTCGAATTGGTGAAATAAACGAGGCCTTAGTTTTTTTCTTCTTTTTTCTTGTTAGCATTTTGGTTTGTAATAATATGGTTCTTATCTCCACTGGCTTGTTTGTTTGTCTAGTCATTTGTTTAGTAGATGTTTAGTTCACGGATTCAGAATCATAATTAGAATCATTATCAATTTACGTGTATTTTATGTGAGAAAAAATAATGTAACAAGTCATGAATCATAATTCGAACCATGACATAAATCTTGAGCGTTTATTGGCATCGGTCGATCTTTAGTGTACTCTTTGGGCGTCTATTGTTTGTGAAGCTCACTCTTGAGCGTTTCATCCGAATTACAGGTGCAACCAATAGTTTGGATTGATGTTTATATTGTGTTTTCTTGCTATCGAATATTTTTTTTCTTTACAAAGATATCATAATTAATTATGACACAAATGCAAATTTTACATAATCTAATTAAGATCTAATGGTTTAAACCCCAATAAAGTCGTTTTTTTTTTTCTTTTTTTTTTCTTTTTTCTTTTTTCTTTTTGGTCGTCCTTTGTCACAAATTTCTTTCAATATTTTAGTACCCAACCTCTCATATAGTCAAGGGGTTGGGCTCACCCCACAAAGCGAAAGCCACAGACACTCTCTACTTGTAAGGCTGAGAGTAGCCAAAACCAAAGAAAGCAGCCAAAGCAACAATGTTCTGATATCCTCAAGCTTTCCTCGCACCAAAAAACCAAATGTCTTCCATGGCCTTGTTTTCTCCGCCCACCCATTTCCCAACTCTCTCTCCTTCTTCTTCCCTTTCCAAAACCCAGTTCTCCCACAAGCCCCATCTTCTTTTCAGACCCAAGTATCCTCTTCTTTTTCGCCTCAAGGCCTCGGCCGACAATGGAGCCGGAGCCCCCGGCTCGGCCGCCGCCACCGCCGTGGAGGATCCCAAGGCGCCTCCGAAGGTTCCGGAACCTTCCGAGAGCTCCGACGGGGCAAATGGGCTGGTGCCTCCAGCCCCTGAAGTGGGAGTTTTGAGCAAGTTTGAAGACCCCAAATGGGTCAATGGGACTTGGGACTTGACCCAGTTTCAGAAAGATGGAAAGACTGATTGGGACGCTGTCATTGATGCTGGTGAGCTTTCTTTGCTCTTTTTTTGTTGTTGTTGTCGTTGTTGTTGTTGGTCTAAATGTTTGTGTTTGCAATTCATTATAATTAGTTAAGTGAAAAAATATTTCGTTTTCAGTTTCTGTGATGAGTGTCTGTGGAAATTGTTCCAGCCCTGAATTGCAGTTAGCTAGGCTTGATTTTTTTTTTCTTGGGTAAGTTATAATTTTTAGTATTTATTTTGATTTCTTTAGGATAAAAAACAGTAGCAAAACAAACAATTTAGAGCTTGATATTCTTGAAAATGAGGCAGTTCATATTTAAAATTAAAGAATTCACTTTTTTTTTTTTTTTTTGAATTTTAGTCACCACCAAGTGCCACCCTTATCATCACCACAGCTGCCACAGAATCATCCTCATGCCACTGCCCCTAAACACCTCAATTACCATACTATAAATTGATGATGCAATAAATTGTTTGATGAGGGTGTGTACCATACAAAGTTTCAAAGTAGTTCTAATTCTAATTAAGTTGGTTTATGGTACTGGGATTTGTTCAAAAATGTGATTAGAGCTTGTTTGGTTGGAGGATTCGTTATCTGATTCGAATCATAGTTCATGGTTCACTACAGTATTTTCTCTCACAAAAAACACACGTAAATCGAAAATAGTTCTAATCCATGAACCAAACGGGCTCTAACTGATTTACAACTGCCAAGACCTTGCTTGAACTTTTCTCAAGGCCTTCGGGAACCGAATGATGCATTGAACAACCTAAGCCTTATTAGAAAAAAGTAGTTTAGGGATGGCATCGCGGACTTGAGCATGCAAGCAGATTTGGCCAATGCATCTTCCCTAAGCATTGTGATTAGGTAGAATAATTGTTCGTAAACTTAATGAGTATTTCCGTGGCCTGAATCTGAGACTTGAGGTGGACTAATTGTTGTACTGGAGCTTGTGTGTTTAATCATCCTAACGGGCGTGATCGAGCGTCTTTTTTCACAACTTTGATGATGGTTTTGTTGTGCATTTTTCCAGAAGATAGCACCTCCATAATCATTCATCACAACTTTGATGATGGTTTTGTTGTGCATTTTTCCAGAAGATAGCACCTCCATAATCATTCATCACAACTTTGATGATGGTTTTGTTGTGCATTTTTCCAGAAGATAGCACCTCCATAATCATTCATGTATGTTGAGCGCCTTTTGTACGTTTTAAGGAGAATAAGAAACCTGATGGCATGAAGTTAAAGTTCGATTGCATTCATTACGTGTGTGTGTGCGTGCGCATTTGACTTGTATCCTTCCTGATAATTTGGGAACTACTTGATTGAATACTGATAAACTTTTTGTCATGGTGAATTTCAGAGGCCAGGAGAAGAAAATGGTTTGAGGACAACCCGGAATCATCCAGTAACGAGAACCCAATAGTTTTCGACACCTCCATCATTCCTTGGTGGGCATGGATAAAAAGATATCACCTACCTGAAGCTGAACTCCTAAATGGTTCGTCGCGATTCATTCTTTCAATATGAAACATAACCTAGAAATTATGTTGGCCTTCTGTTAATTCATCATACGCTGTTTTGCGGGTTTTATGCAGGCCGTGCCGCTATGGTAGGGTTTTTCATGGCTTATTTTGTTGATAGCTTGACGGGAGTCGGTCTGGTCGATCAAATGGGCAACTTCTTCTGCAAAACCTTGTTGTTCATAGCAGTGGCCGGGGTGCTTCTAATTCGAAAGAATGAGGACATCGAAACGATTAAGAAGCTGCTGGAAGAAACGACCTTTTATGACAAGCAATGGCAAGCGACCTGGCAGGACGAGAACAAGATTGAGTAGCTAGAAATTGTTCCGGAGTTTGGCTTTAATGGAATTACATTGTTGTCGTCAGTTTTCCCTTTTGTATTTACCTGTAATTTTCTCGCGTTAGTTAAAGACTTGAAATATCTGCTTCTGTTAATCATTTTTATCTTTCTTATGAGCAAAACGTAGTTAAACAAGCATGTGAAGATCGCAATATAAAAGAGTTAGTAATTTGTTCTTTAAACTGCAAATAGTTCTCATTTCTCATCTTTCACCAACATTTTCTCTACTTTCTTACTGTTATACAACTGAAATGAACAAGTTGGTTAAGAAATCACAACAATTATGCTTCCCAGCCTCTCAACATGGTGGCACGAGCAACTCGGTGCGCTCCCAATGTAAATGCGCCCATTCGGAGGTTGCAACCATGAGTTTGACACATTCCCTTTATGTCTCCAAAAGCTTTCCTCATATACCTATTCAGCTCTCTGTTCACTTGCTGTTCTTCCCACATGAATCCTTGGATATTCTGCATCACAAACAAAGAGACAGAAACTAGCATTACGGTTAGGCTTCATACTTAAAGTCAACTAGAAGCTAGGAATTAAAAGCCTTAATTCCTACTATACCAGAGCAGAAAAAAAATAAATAAATAAAAGGGAGGAACAAAAATTTAGATAGAGTAGAGCTACGTCCACTTATCATTGCTGTAATGAGAGAAAGAAGTGCAAAATAAAGCACGGGAATTAAAGCTAACAAATATTCGAATACATGAAATACACCCGAACATTCATCTCCCACTAAAGAGGGCTGCTGCCCCGGCACCCCATCGAAGGTTGAACCGCTTTGGCCATCAGGAAAAAAGTTTAGTATAATTAAGCTCCACAGATTTGACATCCTCTCTTTTAAAATGTAGAGAGAGAGAGAGAGAGAGAGAGCGAGAGAGAGAGAGAGAGAGAGAGAGAGAGAGAGAGGGGGGGGGGTGGGAGGCGCACTATATATGTAGGTTGACAATAGAGAAGGGGGAAATGTAACTACTTTAGGTATTGAAACGATGACAGTGTTTCATTTGGTTTCTTTTACCTGAACCCATTCAAAGTAGCTAACAGTCACACCACCAGAATTTGCATAGATGTCAGGAAGTATAACAACTCCTTTCTTGGACAGGATCTGCAGAAAGGGATAGATTAGTTCACCATTCTTCAAGTTTGTTTGTTTTAGTGCTTTATTCCTATAAAGTCGATAAAACCAATATGGATTTGTAATACTACCTCATCTGCTTCGGGGTCGGTGGGACAATTTGCAGCTTCTACTATGAACTTTGCCTTCACATCAGCAGCATTTTCCCTTCATATAGACAAGAACAAGTAATTATAACTATAATCCAACTTTATCTGTCAATTAGTTCTATGGTGTTCTTGGTGAAGCAAAGTACATACTTGTTGAGAACACCACCCAAGGCACATGGAATGAGAACATCACATTCATGAACAAGCAGGTCATTAGGATCCATAACATCCCCACCAGGGAAATCCTTCAGATTTTCATTGGTTTCTTTGTGTTTCACCAGAGCTGGGATATCAATCCCATTTGGGCTTTCGAGTGCACCCGTGATGTCGCTAACAGCAACAATCTTACCACCTTTCTCATAGATGAACCTGGCTGCCCATGACCCCACATTTCCAAAGCCCTGAAATGGATTAACCACAAAATTGCAAATCGATATCTACCAAAAGGTTAAAGCTGTGGAGTGTAATCTACGGATCCAAACTTTTTGATACTAACTCACATGGCAGGTGAATTGTCATCTTTGGTAAATGCAACATGTCAAAGGGAACAATGCAAAAAGGAACCGGTGGTGTTCTAAACCATATTAGAGAGTAAGTTCCATTGTGGTCCCATAGTGTGCGACCCACAAGGTGGTCCACTTTTTATTAGTTGTGGTGCTCATGGTGTCCCATGTATTTTCGTAATATTAATTGATGTGACAATTTTCTTAGTATTTCCTAATGTTGGAGAACCTGTATGGCAAACTTCAAGTTGGAAATTGACTTCCCATATTCGGCTAGTAAAGCTTCTGTTGCGAAAACCACTCCTAGCCCGGTTGCAGCTTCCCTTCCAAGTGAACCTCCAAGATCCTAATTATTCCCAAATGATTGAAAACAAGATTAATATGGTTGTCGTCTTTTAATCTTATAGGCTTCTTATCTTCATATATTGATTAGTTTCACCACATGTTGATACTTACAATTGGTTTTCCAGTCACAACGGCAGGGGAATGCCCATGAAACTTTGAGTACTCATCAAGAATCCATGCCATTGTCTGTGCCCAATTGAGAATCAATAAGCATTTTATGGTCCCATAAAAAGGTACATAACACACCAAATGAAAAGGGAGAAACGTAATAATAACCTGTGCATTAGTTCCCATGTCAGGGGCAGGAACATCCCTACGAATTCCAATGAGATCATGGATTCTTTGAGTGAATACACGAGTTAAACGCTCTTGCTCACTTATGCTCAATTCCCTCGGATTGCATCCAATCCCACCTTTGGCCCCACCATATGGAATGTTAGCCACAGCCGTCTTCCACGTCATCAGCTGAGCTAGAGCATTGACTTCATCCGGGTCAACCTTGCATTAAAAAAATGATAGTTTAACAGTCACCTATAAGTAAAACAAGCATGGGGTCTTTCTTTCTTTCTTTTTGTTTTTTTTTTGTTTTTTGTTTTGCTAAAGGATGATTTCATTAACCTAAACAAGCATGGGGTCTATCTATCTTTCTTGTGCCACTCATCTTCACATGAAAAGAAAATAGAATTTTCAACTAGGGGTAACCGTGATAGCTTTAAAATTTCACCAATTCAGCTCAAAGAAGTTCCATTGGTGTCCTAAAAAGTGCATATCCAGCTTAGATATCATCCTTTTTCTTTTAACTATATGCTTAAAGTCATTTTAGCCCCTATATTATGATCCAAATCAATTTGGTCTCTGCTTTTAAAAGGTTCGAGAACGAGTCCTCCATAGGACTGTACAAAAAAACCGTACAACCGAAACCGACCGCCACCGTCCGAAGAATTGACAGCTCCAAAACTGAAAAATACGGTGCCACGTGAAACTGACAAAAGTCGGTTCGGTTAACATGTTGAATCTTGTTATCATGTTGAATCTTTTGCCGATTGTTATCATATTGTCTCAAGTAATACTAATCATGATTGTACATATTACACATACTTGTAATTATATTTTTTTATTCATTTCATGTAATATGTAAATTAATTTATAATTTTCTTGTAGATGATGGTGAGGTTGTTTCTACTCCAACATGTTCAAAGGATGGAAGCGCTTAAGTAAATGATGTGGAATCTTTTAAAAGACCCAAGTAAGATAATTAGAATTATATCTATTTCTTCTTTTTTTCCCATTATTTATTCAATTTCATTTACTTAATTCTATTTTTCTGTTGTAGCGATACATATGACGATATAATGGATTTGGATTTGGATGAGGATGAAAGGGAATAGGAAGCTTATAAGAAGTTGGAAATGAACTTCACTATTTAAAGTTGAGTTTTTTAATTATGCTTTGGATTTAGATATTTTGCGTTTGTGGTATTATCAATTTGGATGTTGTACTTTGTATTCATTTATTGTGATTACAGGTTTGCATAGAAGGAAAGTTTTACATTTTTCCGTATTTTTTGGTCAAAAAATGCAACTAAAGATGTTGGTATCCTAATGGTTAACTGATGGTCACTATCCTGTTTACCAAAACCGAAAACCAACAAAATACCGACTAAAAACCGATCGAAACCGAACGTCGGTTAACCAACCGAATAATACTTTCTACAGTTCGGTTTCGGTGCCCGGTTTTAGAAAACCAACGGTTTTTAACTGCCCAACACCCCTAGTCCTCGATCTATCAAATTATACCATATAAATCATTCCATCCATTCAATTGTTAAAATTCTCAACGGCAAAAGGCATAGTTTCCTTCTCACAATTGTGCCATAACATATAAAACTACAAAATTAACTCCCACTAAACGACACATGATCCTAACGTGTCTTTTTCTATTGAGATTTTTATAACTGCTGTATTGTAGCATGAAAAGTCTGTTTTTAACTGAGTGTCACAAAGAGTGTTATAACACTCGTTGTAACACTGATGACAGATACGTGCAATTGAATTTATTCTTTCTTTAATTCGGCAGCAACAAATTATAAGAGCATAAATATTAACAAAAGCATAAAAGACACTAGGAATTGATATCGCAGTTCGGTGTGCACACCTACATCTACGGGACCACACCCTGACAGTGAACAATCCACTAAGATAAAGAGATTATAGGCACCAATCGGTCTTACACACTCAAAGACTCTCTCCTTAATGTAGTTGCCGCTGTGGAGAATCCTCTTAGTGACTTTGTTCAGCGAGCACCACTCGTCTTTTATGGCTACCTCCCAAAAGCACTTTTTCTTCTTCTAAAACAAAAACTCCTTTTTTCTGCAGACTCATATGAAGTTTTTCTTCTCAGATCACTCACCCAACTCACAGAAGCAATACCACAATGTCTGCACCAGAAAAACGTTAACTCCAGCCCCTTTACTATCCCAGACCAAAAAATCCTCAAAACAAGGCTCAATCCCTCTAATGGATTCTTCTTATTCAAAGAACTCATCAATCACCAAAAGTCAATATTACCAAAAAAGACAGTATATCAATCAGCCATAATGAGGGGATCACTATTTGCTGTCAAAATATGATACAAAATCCTCCATGGTTGTCCACAGATCATCCTAAACTGTTTTCTTTTGGTTGTTTGAATTTAAAAAATATTTTGCCAACAAACTTATCAACATAGGCCTAACATAGCAAAAATAAAAAAGAAACCACTGCAGCAAATCAAATGACATCATGGAATTGAATGGAAGAACTAATTTAGCACGATTTGATAGATCAGGAACTCATTTTGCGACGTTTTAAGAGCCAGGGATTGATATGATATTTGACTTATAGTTTGGGGACTAAAAATAAACTAATAATGCACAAAAGCAGATTATAAGAACCCATACTAAAAAGCAACCAGGCACAGTGATCATCTTATTATATAGGCTAGCAAGTTAGAGCTCAACTATTTAAATTTGTCAATAAAAGAATTGGGGTATTTAAATAAAAAAATAAAAAAAACCTCAGGGTGGTAACGAATTCCTCCTTTCATAGGCCCACGAGCATTGTCATGTTGAACTCTGAACCCCACATAGGAAACTAGAGTTCCATCATCTTTGGGGATTGTACACTCCACCTACAAAGATTAACTATATAAGAACCCAATATTTTTTGTAAATAAAAGAGAGCAGGGAAAAAACAAAAAAATAAAATAAAATAAAATAAACTAGAGAAATGATGACCAATTAAAAGATGGTTACTTTGATTTCTCTGAAGGGGATTAAGAGGCTCTTTTCAAGCTTAGAGTCCAACCCCAGAATCCGACTTGCGTGGAGAAAGTTGCGGTTGGTTGCTGCAAGAGCGTTCATGGCTTGCTTCCTTGAAACCAGAAACTGAATTCCCAAAATTGGGAAAAGAAATTAAGAAAGATACAAAGGTCATGCTTGTGGATTTTTGTTTGAGTTGGATATATATATATACACAACACATGTAAGTGAGAGTTGTTGGAAATTGGGAAGTGGAAACTTGGTAGTGTGGGAAGCTGACAAGTACTTCTGAGTCCTTTACTGCATAGAACGGTGTTGGTCTTCAAATTTAAGTGACAAGTGACCACCCCACTCCCAGGAGGCGTGGACAGTTGTGAGCGGTTGCTATTGAATTACGCCTAGTTTTATATTTTTCACTATAAAAAATTTATATAAAAAATTATTTATTTTATATATTATTTTAATTTGATGTAATTTTAATGAGATTTAATAATTAAAAATTGTTATTATGCATAGAGAGATATAACAGAAAAAATCCTTAAAAATAATTTTAAAGTAGAGACTAAACTCTTATTTTTGTAAAATAAGATTCGAATTAGCTTTACAATTACCGTATTTAAAACTTTAGATCCTTACAAATCTAACACTGAATATATTATCAATTGACGCAAGTTACAATAAAACTAAAACTGATAAGTTATAAATTAGTCTTAACAATTGCTATCACTCAACGTAATAATATATTCTACTTTTAGGCACGTTTGGTGCACAATATTATATTACATTGTATTGTATGTATAATTTTATACGATACGGTGTTTAGTTTATAATAAATTACATTATACTATATTTACCATCATATTGTATTTACGTATTAGTTTGTAATAAGAAAAAATTTATTTAATCATAACGTCGCTCGGCCCCAATCTCAATTCAAACCCAACATTGGGAGCGGGAAACAAAGAAGGTAGAGTTGTTCAATAGGGATATTTTTGTAAAAAAAATTTTAAATTAGGTTCCAATTGCAATTTTTAAAAATTGGGGGGTAAAATTATAATTTAGAAAAATTTTTATGGTTATTACATTGTATTGTATGTATAATTTTATACGATACGGTGTTTAGTTTATAATAAATTACATTATACTATATTTACCATCATATTGTATTTACGTATTAGTTTGTAATAAGAAAAAATTTATTTAATCATAACGTCGCTCGGCCCCAATCTCAATTCAAACCCAACATTGGGAGCGGGAAACAAAGAAGGTAGAGTTGTTCAATAGGGATATTTTTGTAAAAAAAAATTTTAAATTAGGTTCCAATTGCAATTTTTAAAAATTGGGGGGTAAAATTATAATTTAGAAAAAGTTTTATGGTCAAAATATAATTTTAAAAAGTTTAGGAGTCAAAATATAATTTTTAAAAAATTGAAGCGTCAAAGCGTAATTTTTAAAAAATATAGACCCGACATCGCTTCGATATCGAAATTTAATCTCAGTGTCGGTCCCAAAACCCGATTTTGACTCGTGATATTTGTACAATATTTTACATTTTATAAAATTAAATTGAATAATACGATCTAATATATAAGTTTTTATGCGTATTAGATATCACACTATGTATTATATTAAATTTAAATTTTGAATTAAATTATACATATTATTCTTAAATAACACAATCCGTCTAACCAACATGCTCTTAATTCTTTCACACACTCTTATACATATATTATAGTGGATCAGTTTGGACCGATTACTTTTTTCACAATCCGTAATTGATCTCATACTTGATCTAGTTTTACAAAAGTCCAATCACTAATCAGTAATCTGCATCTTACGGATTTAATTGGATTGGTTTAATCAGTTATTTTGCAAATTTTGAACACAGACGTCATAGGTTTAGTAAGGGAAATTATGAAACCACCCTTTATCATACGTTTTCCTTCAAAAATAACCTTTTGCTTTTGAAAATACAATTTGACACCAATATATTTGATTTTCTTTACAAATCCTTCTCCAATCAACGGTAAAAATCATATTTCAATTTAAATGCGAGATTTACCCTTTTAAATATCGTTGAGGATACTAGACAATATTATATCAACGCATTTTGAAAGCATTATCGTCATCATCATCGTCGCGTTAGCGTTGCTGTTGTTAAAACATGTTAATTTAATTGTGTATTTATGATGAAACATTATGAGACAAACTTCCCAAATCAGAATCATTATGTTGTTGCTTTTAAACCTAATAAGCACTCATTAATGTCTAATTAATTGCTAATTAAAAAAGGGAAGGAATAATCATTAAGCTAAATCTTTCAGATAATTAGGCCAATCCAAATTAGAAGACGTAACTAATTAGATTGAGATGTTGAATTGACAATAAAATTTTACGTTGAAATCTCATCCACAAAGAATAAATAAATAAAGAAAAAAATAGTAAGAACTAATCTTTTAGATAATTAGGCGGATCCAAATTAGAAGATGTAATTAGTTAGATTAAGATGTTAAATTAACAATAAAATTTTAGGTTGAAATCTCATCCACAAAGAATAAATTAATAAAGAAAAAAAGAGTTAACTAATGATATTAATCTGAAACATAAATGCATAAAATACAAGCAAAGAGTCACGAAAAATGAATACAACCAATCTTTCACATTATCAAAAAGACACTTTTATTATTATTATTATTATTATTATTATTATTATTATATATATATATATTTTTTAACGTGATTCGTGCTAGGTTGGTGCCCCACTAACAATTCAGATGTCTGTGGTTTATATATAATAAACCATTAAGCATCCAATCATTTAATACAAAAATAATAAAGCTTTAGCTCGTAAGGTTTTAGAAATTTTTAGTACACTCAGAGTGCGTTTAGTTATAATAAGAGAATAATCATGATAATATGAATGAGAATGGTAATAGTAACGATAATAGAAAAGAAAAAAAAGTTGATTTATTTGTTTGATCATAATTTTAAAAATATTATGGAATAGAACATGAATATTTTTATATTGACAAAATTACCTTTATATTATATATAACATTAATATTTTATATATCAATATAATTAATATAATATATAAAATTTAATATAATATAATAAAATTATTATTATATAATATATTATAAAATTATATAATAAACGATAATATTTTAGTTATAATATAATTAAAAATTACAACTATATTATAATTATACTATA